>NC_142839.1:9696969-10000000 GCF_061612785.1 Hesperophylax consimilis | reverse complement strand
CAATACTAGAACAAGACATGCACACTAAGGTGGAGCGGTCTAGTATGGAGAATTATTTTTTTCGTAATATAGAATTCGGCATACGCGGAATTGGTGCTCCGTTATGTACTTTTCTTAAATAAAAAATATAAAAAATATTTATTTATAATTACGACATCGCCACCACTTTGAATTTTTGATAAAAACACTAAAAACACCAATAATGTTCTCCCGATTCTTAGAAATGCTTATAATTATGTAAAAAAAAATGAGTGTTTATTTATAACCTATGATATAATTACATTATTATTTTATAGTATAATTATAAAGAAGGATTGTAGGAACAGTTAAACTATTCCCACACAGCAACGAATCCTTCTACCCCAAACGCGTATCAAACAGAGTGAAGTCTATCGCGTATCATCTTGGCGAAGTTTCCGATCCGCTAGAAATCATCTAGTAGATCGGGGTACTGACGCTATTCCTTCTTGTAGTTTAAACTTTAGACTCTCAAAAAATGTGCTTCGTCTTCAATTCCTTAAGAAATAATGCAATGTGAAACACAACCAAATAATTCTCACCATGAGGCGAAAGACTTCCCTGTTGTGGCCAGAACATTAGACAGATATTGTATTTCAGATCGAGCAGGAGCTGCAATTGTTTCCGCTGTATTACAAGATGTTGGCATAATTTCACAGAACGATACATCTCGCGTTGTGGATAGGAGTAAAATTCGTCGAGCTCGAATAAAGAAAAGAACTGCCCTTACTAGTAAGCCGTTAATAATCGATACCAATCAATTTGGTTTATACTTCGACGGACGGAAGGACAAAACTTTAAGCATGGAGGACAACCGGCCAAAAATAATAACTAAAGAACATGTTAGTTTATAAAATAACCAGGTAGCGAGTACATGGGACACATTTCATTAAAAACCGGAAAATCTGAAGCAATAAGTAATGGAATTATTTCATTACTGTCTTCGAAAGATATTGCTTTGGAAAAAAATGTTGCAATTGGATGCGACGGAACTGCAGTTAATACGGGGTACAAATGAGGTGTTATTCGGCGCCTTGAATCACATCTCAAATGGCCTTTTCAGTGGATTGTCTGTCAATTACATGCAAACGAACTCATTTTGCGACATCTCTTTGAGAACATCGACGGAACCATGACTGGACCGCAAAGTTTCACTGGAATTATTGGTAAATCTTTAAATAAGTGTGAACAACTTCATGTCGTGAAATTTAAAATCTTTCAATGTTCATTACCAAGTATGACAAATACACAGGATTTAAGTACAGATCAGCTGTATCTACTGAAAATGTGTAAAACTATTGACTCCGGATTCTGCAATGAAAATTTATCAAAAACAAATCCCGTTAAAATTGTACAATCCAGGTGGCTCACTACAGCGAATCGGATTCGTCGGCTTTACATTTCTACCCTAAAACCATTAAAAAAATATGGTAACTTTAACGACATTTGTATTAACAGTTTACGCACCTATATGGTTCAATATTAAGACCAAACCATTATGTATTTCCGGTGCAAGGCATTTACACGAAACAATAGTGCTTTCACGGTATTTTCCCAGTGATTTAAAAAATATTATTGATCCAGTAATCCAGCGTAATGGCTTTTTTGGGCATCACAAAAATATATTGTTAGCCATGTTAAACGACAACCGAAAATACGTAAGAGAGCTGGCGTTGAGAAGAATATTGAAAGCTCTGCAAATGAAAATTCAATCAGACTTTATTCGTACCTTCAAAGTGCCTGTTTTTGATTTTTCAGCAGATGATTGATTATATTGATGTTATAAAGTGGGAAAATATAACCAAGCCACCACTAACCAAATTTGTAAGTGACGAGACAATTTTACAAGCCATTACCGATCACACGATAATTGAGGATGTCATACTACCAATGATAAAGAATTTTCCTTGCCACACTCAAGCTACAGAGAGATGTGTGGAAATTGTAACAGAAGCCTCAGCCGTTGTTTGTGGACCCTTGAGGCGAGATGGATTAATAAAAACAAGGTTAGAGTCACGACACCTTATGCCTATGTTTAACACCAAAATGCAGTACCGTTCATAGTAACTTTTGTAATTTTCAAGTTTTTCAATGCGGTAAATAATATATGCACATTTTTTATTTCCACTATTTGTTCCATTCTAACAATCTAAGAATGTATTATCTGTAAAATAAATGGTAAAATACAAATTTTATGTGTGTTTTATTTCGCGTATATGAGCTATAAATACTTGGGTAAAATCGTGAAAATGATAAAATATAAAGCTTTGGCGATGTCCAGGTATTGTGAATATATTTTTCTTATTATTTTTTTTGTAATTGTTATTATATGGAGCATCTTTCCCAACTATGCCGATTTCGAAATTCTCAAAAAAAAAAATTCACTCCACCTTAATGCACACCAACTACTAATACCAAAAACCAACACATCCTTTGGACAAAAACACTACAGATTCCAGGCTATAAAACTATACAATTCACTTCCAACATAATATAAAACATCTAATCTTACAGAATACAAAAAACACATATGGAACTGGCTACAATCCTTTTGTTATAACTATGGGAAAATCGATTTTAATTTTGTATTGTTTCTCTGTGTAACTAACTCCACTGTATTGTTTTAGTATTATATAACTTTACAATTGAAAAAGTCCTCCACAACACAGGTGAACTCCTAGCGTGGAGGACAATATACTATACCTTTGTAATACAAATATATATAAGAATAAAAAATTAAAAAATTAAAAAAACTAAAATACGCACCGTACAACTGTCAATCGAAAAAATCTTGCAAAAAATATTATTCATGGTGCAAAGAATGAATTTGATTGAAAAATGCTCATTTAAATAAAATAATATTTTTAACTCTTGGTGTGCCATCTCAGAATTATCGATATCCGTCAGCTGATTCTATTTTCTTAATTACTTATTTGTTGTTTGCAAAATTATATTTTTATAAATTGCACCACCTCGCCAGATAATGTGTTTATAAATTGATAATATACAATCTACTATAAGTTTCCCCAAAATACCTCGGAGAATGTTTGATAGTGCCGAATGAAATTTGGATTTTTTATGTGTAACGCAAAAGCTGAAGCGGCTCTCGGAGTCCAGATGTGGAAATTCATAAGAAAATGTATGTGTGACTAATCTTTGTCTGATTTGGTATAATATTTTATGGTACCCATGAAAAGTTAGGGCATATTATAACTCCAATTTTGAGATAGATGTTCAAAATAATTTTCTGCCATTATAGATAATTAGTTAGGTAGGTACCTAAATATCAATGATATTTAGGTACCTACCTACTTATCTGTTGTCTGAATTTTTCTTTATACAAGCAATTTCAATTTTCAAGATGACACTAAAATTTACAGCAAGTTTGAATTTACTGAACGTTCATAATTTCACGAAGGAATAACGTATATCACAAACAACAAAACCAGTGTGTTTTATGAACTACAGAGTTTTCCAATAAGAGGTGTTATTTTGAATAGCCCGCTATTTCGGTAGATATTACATTTGAAGCAGTCATTTTTTGACATTTGACTAGTAGAAACTACGCCATTGATAAAAACTCCGTTTAATACACGCTTCAACAACGCATTAAAATTCACTTGGTGAATCAAATGCAAATCATCTTGAGTGATGAGGCCCATTTCCACCTCGGTGGCTTCGTCAACAAGCAAAATTGTCGCATCTGGGGCTCGGAAAACCCAAGACTTATTGTTTAAAAGCCTCTTTATTCTCAACGTGTGACTGTTTGGTGCGGTTTATGGTCCGGTGGAGTCATTGGACCTTACTTTTTATAAAATGAGGCTTGAGCAACAGTTACGGTGAATGGATTGCGCTATCGAGAGATGGTTAATGATTTTTTTATGGCCGGAATTGGATGTTATTGATTTAAACAACGTTTACTTTCAACAAGATGGTGCTACGTGCCACACAAGCAACGAAACCATTGATCTTTTACGATTTAATATCAAAATAACACCTCTTATTGGAAAACCCTGTATTTTGTCGTATTATAATTTTGGAGGTTACTGACCCATTGACCTAATGATACAGCCGCCCACTGTCAGAAGAAAACGATTTTAAAAGTATTGTTGAATTTTTTCCTCAAGGAGTAAACGTAAAAAAAATTTCATATTCTTTCCTGTTTGGACATCAACCAGATATTTTATTTAAGCGTTTCTCCTTGCAATTACATATTTTTACCGACAGGAAACAACTTTATTAAATATAATACATTTTCGTAAAAAAATAGGAAGTATCCTCATAATAAAGTCATGAAAATAATTATGTGTAATTTTATATAAAATCTAAAAAAAATTGTTTTGTGAACACCCGGCACTGCATAACCTAATGTAGCAGGACCTTGAGACAATAGGCAGCGGTCACAAACACACCCATAGTAGACATGATACATGCACCCATACACACAAATGGCTCTATACTGTAGTGTTGCAGTATATATATCACAGCCAGATTGTATCGAATTCAGGTGCGAGGGATGAGTTTAGATGCGTTGGATAGGTCGTGTTGTATACTGCGTGGTACAGTTAACTGCTGCAACCGGACGTGCCGATCCTCCGACTGCAATGGACCATTTCGTAAACAAGCAATTAGAGGAAATCTTCCATCTGTCGGATTGCCCGTAAAGATCCATAAAACGGATTGTCCTAATTATTTTAATCACAGAATATCGTAACGAAAATGTAATTGTTAAAAATTGAATACTATATTACCCAATTATGTGATCAAGTTCTGGTAAAGGTACCGAAAAGATTTGCCCCGTGTGGAGCAATGGAATGATACTATTAGCACGGAAATAAGTTGTTTTTTTAAATTGCACTTTTTGAACTCCACATAGGAGAAGAAAATGTCATCTCTCAGGGCTATGTTACCTTTGGGGATGCTGTGTGAAGGGTCTTTTTTAGTAAAAGAAGAAGAGGAAGTTCACTGAAGGAAAAAAGGTTTCATGGTTGGGTATGCATCTGGGGGTCAATCGGTCCAGGATTTTTGTCCTGGACACAGCGGTGCAAAACGAATGGGTCGAGAGAGTTCTGTTAAAGGGGTGGAATGATCTCCCTCACCAGTCTCTCCCGATCCGGCCCGCCACGCAGTAAGTTGGCAAACACATCCGCAACCAAGACCTAAAAAAACACCTCACCCAATGGATTCGGACACCTCTGCTAAGTCACCAAATGTAGCGAACCACTTGGGACGACCTACGACAGATGTTGTTTATCAAATAAATGGTTCCCATACTACGTATCCACGTCCCAAATATATGACAATAAGGTACCTATACAGACATTTCAGACCTATTCAAAACCTTTCCGTTCTGCATCAAAAAATAAACAACATTACTTATTTATCAATATATGTGATATTTTTCAACAATGTTCATATATTTAAAAGTCCCACTGGCTTTCAATGAATAAAAAATAAAAATATTTCCAAATACCCAACAACGCACTACAATAATTATACTACATAACGCTATATATTTGGGCTCCCTCGTTATTGCACGGCATCGCCACCCTTAAATATTGCGCCAGGTTTAGTTGGTTGCTAAAAAATCGTTTAAGACATAACAATTAAGTTAATTTATATAGCGCAGTTTTAAGAAGATGCACCTTTCATATGTTTATAGCTGGGAAAAAAATAGTCACCGGAGACTAAAAATATAATATTCATTTTTAACTACAAATAATCTCAGGAATCACTGGTTAAAGTAATTCAGGTACACGGAAAAAAATAGTATCGTTAAAATATCAAGAATCCCTTAATGTTAAAAACGGGATTGCAGGCCGTTTCCAGATAAACGTTTGGTAAAATCCTAATATATCGGAACACGTGTTCTTGCAACTGCAATTGCTGTGATAATATATAATAATGAAATGCGAAAATAATAGGATTTTTATAAAAACTATATTAACAAATATTTTTTATAATATATTCGTATTTTATAAGAAGTTTATTAGGAAACCTATCAATTTATTCGTTCCTGCCTGAAATCTTGTTTTTAACCGGATTTCTAATTATTTTAAGAGATTCTTAATAAATTAGCAATATTCATCTATCTCCGTGTACTATGGAGATAAATTAAGTTCAAAGGATTCTTGTTTCTTCTCTTTTACTTTCGTTGAGAAAATATTTTCGTAAATGTTGAAATTTTGAATTTCTGCTAGAGCTATAAGGCATCGTCAAACTTCTGACCTGTGGCAGAATAGGTATTCAATAAAAACTGCTTATTCCTTGGTTCACATACATTATTGTCAGTACTTACAATTTCCACAGTTAGGTACCTAATGATTTATGATACAAATATTCGCACCTTTATGCATTGCTTTACTTTAAAACGCCGACCTTGCAAATCCCACGTTCATGTAGTGTTTCCATCATTGTTCTTGTCACGTTTTGGCAGAGAGAAAGAAAATTGTGCTAAATTCACAATAAATAAAAATACTTGTGTTCAGTATTATCCTATTTTGTCCGTAAATAGAAATCTTTTCAAATTGTAATTTAATTTAACATCAGCGGGCGTTATTCACGTTTGTCATTTTATTTATTACACCTACAACATTATTTCAGGTACCAAAATTGTTTGTGTCCTTTGTCTGAAGTATCGTGACTATAAATTTACAGTATAGTTTACAAAGTCGTTGTCAAAATAATAAACAGGTTTTCTGCCATAGAAATTGACAAAAACAATTACATATAGTATTTTATGTAGGTATTCTTATATAACAAAATAAGAAATAATTAAAAACTTCAAAGTCAAGGAGGTCTGGACACTGAAAAAAACAGCTCACACTGCTTGAAAAACAATTTGAAGTCATATAATATTTTTAAACAATTTTTATATGATTTCATAGTGATGCATTTTGGAGTTATGCCGTGTTGCATTATACCCCAAAATACACATATGCCCTGATGATGGACACTGTAATGCTGTCCAAAACATTGGCTAAACAAGGAGGTAGCGTAATACTACATAATACCTCAAAAATAAATTATGAACGTGAAAATTGCAAATCATTTTCAAATTATTTGGTTCTTAAATAATTGCTATATTAAATAATCATTTGTTGGTATATTTATTTTTAAATAGTGGCGTAAAGAAAGTTAGTGTTCATTTAATTTAATACAAATTAATTAATTAAATACAAAATAAAGTTTTTATTCAAGCTGTCCAAAAAATGACAATATGTACCTGCGCTAGGACGGGTTGTTTCAAAGAATTTGAACAATTCATCAAATTTCACAGTTGATTTTCAAGTTGTGTGAAGGTTCTATTCAAGTTCTGTTATTATATCATTAATAGCCAGTTGTTTAAGAAAACTGAAATAATAACAGAACTTAGAACCTTCGCAAAACTTGAAATACAACATAAAAATTTGATGAATTGTTCAAATTCTTTGAAACAACCCATCGTGTTTGTTCCAAAATATTCAATTTGATTACTAAGCAAAATAATTATTACTCGTGTGAAGCCGAATAGTAATTACTAATAATTAGTAGTGTCTATCAAGTAATGAATTGTATATTTTTTAATTACAATAATTATGTAATTAATTTCAATGATGAAAAAAATAATTTTAATAGTAAAATTAAGTATGAAAAATAAGTCTAATGTTTGTA
The DNA here is from genome assembly GCF_061612785.1 of Hesperophylax consimilis. Taxonomy (NCBI): domain Eukaryota; kingdom Metazoa; phylum Arthropoda; class Insecta; order Trichoptera; family Limnephilidae; genus Hesperophylax; species Hesperophylax consimilis. Next base: position 9,992,329 of record NC_142839.1, on the reverse strand, counting down.
AAATTCAAAATGTACATAAAATGCTTTGAAATTGATTTAGACGAGAATGGATCAATAGGTATTTTGTATGTGGATAGCTTCAATTTATTACAATAATGCCGTGCATTAGGAATAACGGTTCTTGTCGCCATAGAGAACAATAATAAATCGGGAGAAACTCGTTTGTTATTCCCATTGGTGGCTATTCACAATTATAATATATAGTTCTGTAATTTTAATGGTCATCTGAAATCTACCGAGTGAGTGATTTAAAAATAATGTGAAACCGATGGCCAGTCCGATTGCAGAATACTGTAGCGCGAGCAACCTAGTAAAAGTGTTATATGCATTCTTATTGGGAGGGTGTTCGAATAGAAACCTTTTTGATAGGTGCCAGGTCAATATACTAAATAATCAACTATGCTTTTGCACAGACACTAGATGACTGGAAGGCTGGTTTTTTAACTTAAGCCCAATATGAATCAAATATTTCAATTCACGATACCAATCCATTAATCTAAGAATAAATATTTAAAACAAAAACTTTCAACGTTTCAATGTTTTTTTTTAATTATATTTTTACTTTAAAAAAACATATCTGAATACTCCACTGCCAAACATAAATATTTAACAGGACAATAAGCCAAAATATACTGGTTATTTTCACTTTGAATACATCTTTTGGACAGAGAATAATAACATGGCATTTATATAGCACAGTTTAGTGTCATTTCACTAAACTGTTCAAGTGCAGAAATTATTAAACATCATAGGGTATCAGGGGGTTATTACTTCAGTTTTGTGAAGCAACTAGACTTTACTGATATATTAACAGAACTTGAATACTACTTTCACAAAACTGGAAAAATAACGATGATTTTTGATGGATTATTATAATTTCAAAGTTACTTTTCAAGTTCGGCGAAGCTTCTATTCAAGTTCTGTTATTATTTTCATTTTGTGAAACGACTGGCTAATAATGATATAAAAACAGAACTTTAATAGAACCTTCATAAATTGTTTCACAGAATTGTTCAAATTCTGTAAAACAACCCACCCTTAGTCGTTTTTTGGACCGCTTGAATATGAAACCAAGTTAATTTTTTTACACATGCATTCAATAATATTAATATTCAATTTATGAAATCATTTTTATTTATGAAGAAGTCCTGCTATGAATGCACAATATTTTAAATAAATAAGGAAAAACTCTCAAAGAAAAATGTTTTTTTTGGTTTAGGCGAGAGCTAGGTTTTATTAAACTAATGTTGGGTAACTATTTAAAACTGCAATTAATATTTTAATAGTATTTATAATATTTTTAATACCAAAATTTATATGTTTGTTAATGTTCTCAGCCATGAATTCTACCATGAGCCTCATCCAATGAACGGTGATAAAAAAAATAGGTTTTGTCTTAAAAATGTAAATAATATTTCCAAATGATGGAAAAACCAGCCCGCGTCGTGTCTATGACCTATGCAAACCAGATCTACACAGTGTGGGCGCTTTCAGTTTATCGAACCGTTCTTTATGAGTGAATCTATTAAAAAAATGCACACGACAAAAGTCTTGTCAGAGACTGCACCGAAACCAGCAAATCACAAATAAACTTGCCAAAAAACGTTTTATACGTATACCATAATCCCAATAGTTTCTCATTCTGTTCGTATCTATATACATATACATACTACGCATTTACATATAAAATAATGATTTGGCGGTATATTTAAAAAAAAAAAAGTTTTTTTTTTCATTAATGACCTTCCTTTCCATTGGAAAAATTAGGTAGGTTAATTGATTTACAGTGTGAGACGCGTCAAAATTAGTACCTATTTTTAATTATTTAACTTTCAACAAGAAATTTAACAGAAATATTTCCTTTTTCCTATTTATTTTCAAACAATTATTTGGTTGTTCAGTTTTTTTTTCAGGGCCTTTGTCATCTTTGGGAATGCTGTGGGGAGGGTCTTTTTGAGGAGAGAAAGGAGTGAGGAAACATAGACGCCTTTAAATCGTTCCACAACTGAGCCGTTGAACAAATATTAACCAATAATTACCGAATAATTGGGCGTGCGTTTGGCGTGTGTCCTCTACTATGCCGAATGGATTAATGACGCTAGTTCCTCAGAGCATCTTTCATTAAAATACTGGTAGAATACAGACAGCTCTTGCCGCTTTTGCTTTAAATATTGCAATCCTTTTGTTAAGATGAAAAACGCATTACGCTCCCCAAAAATGAACAAATTGAGGGTACCTTGTAACATGGTACCATTGACGATAGGCAATGGAACTTTAGTTTGTTTTTCACTTAAAAAATGGTATCAAAGTTTGTGTCAGCGATCACTAATAATTTATAATGTACATGAAATCAAAAACCTACAGTTAATAATTGCATTTCTTAATCTGCAACATTATCTGATAAACTAAAATAATAAAGCGAGACATTTAAAACAAGTGTATAAAACATTATCCAATAACATGGTACTGTAACACGAAGACGGTTATAGTACCTGCTTTGATTAATACATCTGATCTAACGTGAGAACAGGTACGAATTTACCGAGAAAAACATTAATTGCTGCATGCGACGCATTTCCTTGCTTATCAACTTACCCAATTCAGATAATTTCTTGGAATAAAGTGTAACACCTACAACATTTCTAATTTCTCAAGGATGTGGGATTATTTGTCGTTTATTGAGGTCATAGCTGCAATTTTATCTAGATTTATCAATATTATCATAATTAATAACAAGTAAAGATTTAAGTATGTAATTAAAACTCATTTTTAAATACTTCACTTTTGAAGGTGCATGCATAGAAAGTGTGTACGGTACAGAGTACCAGTCACACTCTGAATAATGTAAACATGTTTATTTTGTATTAGTCACGCAAAAATCTATCATTGAATTTAATTATATGACATATAGTCACTACAGTATTTTCTTTGAAGCTAGTCGAACGACGAAATCATCAACTAAGATCTCCTCAAGTAGTTTTTGAGAAAACTTAAACTTGTGCCTTCAGTTTATTACTGGTGGCTTGAAAATAATATTGTAAGCTAGTTACTTAGAAAAAATACTTATAACTAGTGACTTAAAACTATACATGTTTATATTGGCACACAGGGCACGGATAAAACTTACAAATATAAAATATTTCCAATTTATTAAATCTCTTCAAATTATTCGCATTCCGGTTGTAAACGGGACTGCAGGCCTTCAACGAATGAATTGTCAGTTTTCCTAATAAACCATCAGAAAACACTCGTAAAAATTCCGATATTTTCGAATTTTGTCATTGTTATCATTATTATTATCAGGACAAACGCAGTTGTATGAACACGTGTTCCGATATATTATAAATGTACAAAAAGTTTATTAGGTATCGGCATGCTATTCTGTTTTTAACACGATTTAATAAATCACAAATACTCGTTTTTCTCCGTGTGGGAAACCACAATATTATACTAATCAGAATCGAATAATGCTTTACGAATTTAATTTTATTTTATTATTTTTATTTCTTGCTAGAGCAGTCCCGATGAGTTACAAAACTCATTGTAGGACGCGAAGAACTTACAATATATAGGTGAGAGTTAATAGGTTCAATTTTACATTGGTATTTTGATATCAAAAGTATATGCTTCACATACGAAACAGTACAAAGATAGAAAAATATGATAATTATAAGTGTCACATACAAAACAGTACACAAATATAAAAAGGGAGGTTTAGTAGCAAAAACAAAAAAGGAAACAGACAGGGATATACACATAAGCATAGAGCCAAGGTAGGAATTTAGAAGAAGGTACTTACCCACTAATACATTGGTAAAAATAGATTATGCTCGATTACAAATACAGGGGATAGAAAAGGAGAAAAAAAGAAACAGAACAAATTACAACACGACCAGAATTACATATTTTCGTTTATATATGTTTTTAATAAATATTCTTTATAAGATTTACTTTGAATTTTTGGATTATGCTGTCTGTTATTTTTTTTATATATTTCTGGAAGAGAGTTATAGAGTGTGTAGGCAATTGACTATAGCACTAAAGCTATGCAACAACTAAATAGTTAGGAATTTCACAACCTTCGTCTTCCTCGGCTCCACCCCCTCCAGACTTCATTTATTCTATAATATAGGATATAAATAGGGGATCCCATAGTCAATCTGGGTCCTCGCAATCAGGAGCATTTATAATCATTAAAAAAATACAATAATTACACTACAAAAAAGTGAACTGATTAGCCTCAAAGGGTAAATTAATGGTCTATAAGGAAAAGGGGATGTACGTACATACTACGCAAGACATTTTTGTGTTCGACTAAACATTTTCAGCTTATTATGTTATGTGTGCCAAGGTTATATCATAATGAGCGTTTTATAATCACCTTGGAGTCCGTTCAAAGGGTATGTGTTGGATTCAAGAGAGGCGCTTCTCGGCCGTCGAGCGCGTTGGGGGCGCGGAGCATCCTCCCCGGCGTCTCCCGCCCCCCGGGCCCACTAGCCGGCCGCATGAGCCCTCATTCTCCGGAGTATCCGGGGACCACGGGAGCGCCGAACATCAACACAACAAGTGGCAGGAACCGCTTACACCGGCCGATCGAAAAAACTATTCGAATCAAAAACTTTTTTTGAAAATGTAATCAATACACTATATTTCTTTTTCACTCACATATTTTTTTAAACATTTTAATTTATTACATTGATTTATTGACACTCGTTGAAGAACTTTTTTTACCTTTCAACATTTAAAAAAAACATACATAGGTAAATACTGAAAGTAATTGAAATTTTTGGTGTAATTTAATTCTAAGAAAACGTGACTCAATGAATCGAAAGAAAGTTTTATTATTTTTAACGAATTAAAAATAAATAAGATTGTTAAATTCCTAAAATAAAACACTTTTGTCTCAGGTTTCTAAAGTACTCAAATTACGAAAATGAAAAATTGTAAATTTATGAATAAATTATAGAAATTCAAATGAATTGTATGTTAAAGCCTCTGTGTTTAATTTCTTTATAACAAAATAGCTTGACGGACTCGTTTAGAAAGCGATTCTCCGATAAAGCGAGGTGTTTCGAAGCTCCCGCCATTAGTCAGCGATATGCGATAGATACTAGTGTATGCAATATTAGTACATCAGGATATACGATATTGTGATAAAGTAATTCGCCTCCCCGCCCACTTATTTCCTACACACCTGGGGCAGCTTATCGAGAAACCGTTTGATAGGAAACTACTGACAAGCAACTCTGAACCAAGCGCCTTATCTAAGTTCATCTGAATATCTAAATACTGAAATCGTTTTATCACAGATTCCAGCGGATTGTTATGATCTAGCCCGGGTTAATTCCTGAGACAAAATATGGCCGCATTGCGTATAATTGCGTGATTATAATATTAATTAAAAATCTTTGAAAAAAACACTCGTTCTTTGGTTTTTTATCACTGCAAAATCTTTATCTTTAACATGAAACACATATATTTTTGAGATATTTGAACAACTTTACGAAAAATTCTGAATTGTAAATATGTATGTCAAATGGTTTTCAGCAAGCGACATAAAAGTTCTTTGTGTTATTTTAGGGAAAATAACAATATTTTCTGAAATATAGGTAAAATATTAATTCACAGACCTTGTTCGATTAGTATTATTAATAGAAAATGCCATATAAATACACCAAACCACCATGAACGCAGTATTATATGCGGCTCACTTAGCCGCAAAGGAATCTATCGATTTGCCGAAACATTCTAGTAATTGATGACAATAATTAAGATAATATGTTGAAAAGCTCCGAGCAGAGCCGTAGACCGCACACATTAATATCATAAGTGAGTATTTCAGTATACGTTAAGTCCACATACGAGGTCTACAATTTTGACATTTGCGATAACCTCACAAAAAACTCCTTCCGCGAAAGCTCTAGAAGAGAGCTTTTCCCACGATCCTTCACGCAATGCACACTGTTTTGTTTGTTTTACGGTAGTATACTTAAGTACCGATATTATTGTAGCAATGGCGAATATATCCGGAAAAACTATATTTTCACCGCTATTTCTCGAATGTCAGTTTTGACATCTGACAAATTCGGGCCCGTTCGGGTTTTTCCGACCCACTTCGCTGCACGCAAACGTCACGAGAAGGCTATCGATCGGCGGATATGGCGTCGAACCGACGGCGTCGGTAAAGAAGGCAGCCTGCGTATTGTCATGTCCGTTAACTTCATATTTATATATAAGAGCTTACCTATTACGAAAATCATAACTTTATGGAAAAACATAATCTTTATTAATTAAATAGTTTTTAGTCTGTCTATTCGCGTTCTTCTAAACTACGGAACGGATTTTAAGATTTCGGATCATTAAGAGAATTTCTTTCGAATATATATATATATATATATATATATATATATATGTTGATATTATATGTTTATAGATAGTAGAGAAGTCGATGTTTTGTAATCAAGTCGTAAAATAATATTTAAAATAATGTTATAACGCTGGCTAAACCTAATGAGATACACCAATATAATGTACTACGGAATTATAATAGGCATAGAAAAAAATCCGTAATGGTATATTTCACAAGGATAACCCCCATCAACGCCGGATACGCGTCAGCTAGTTGGCTATAATTTAGGGAGCCTCTTGCAGTATACAACCTTACCCGTTTTCTTTACGATCTATTTTATCAACAGTCTTCAATTAACAAATTCAGTAGACAGAGCAAGAATTTGAAAAATACTACAATTTCCTATGTACCCTAATCTAAATTTTTCATGATTTTGGTATAAAACGAATATAATTTCGATAAAAAATTATTACAATGGAAAAGAATAATTAAAATTTTTAAGAAAGAATATGTGAGAAGATTTAATAAGTGTCAATAATTACACAAAAATGTTTATAATTGTTAATAATTATTAATAATTGTTATTAATTGTTAGTTATTGTAAATAATTGGGAGCTTTATAGTTATAACTGGAAATAGTGATGTTGTTTTGTAAAATTTTTGTGTTACCGAAAATACGGTAAAGTAGTGCATGAAACGACACGCTTAAATAAAAAAAACCTCACCTGTATGGAAAAAAACCCATTTTCTTTCTTTTTAGAATATCTTGAAATGCTTTTTATTCTTCTTTCGACGTGAAATAAACAGCGAACTCTAATATACATAAATGGCGAGATTGAATCTCAATCGAATATCGATAACTTATTAAAATGAAAACTAATTGGTTTTTTATTGAAAAATAATATTGTTTTCATAAGAAAGTCTTTATTTTGTCTATATATTTTTGGTGAAAATGCGTCCCTAAATTTAGCGTCAGTTCAAATACCAAGAATATATACAAATGCTTATGTATATTATGTACAGTTAAAAATTCTAATGAGAAAATATTCTTGGACTTCATTTCGACAGGTTAAAAGAAAAACTTTAATGATTAATTTTTATTATATTTTTTTTTAGTTTTTCTTTTGTTTACCAATGATATTACTATTCAATTTATCAAAAAAATATTTGTATGAAACACGTTTTGCCGTGTAATTATTATTACACGTTTAAGAATAAACTTTTTAATATAAAAATTGAACAGTAATGTTATTGAACGCATTAAAGAAAAAATATATTTCTTCTGTAAATTAAACTTGATAACGTAAATAAATAAATATTTTGGTAAAAAGAAGTCACTGTTTTTTTTAATAATTTTTTCCCAACCATCTGGAGCCAGTGAGACTATGGCACCCCCAATCGGGGTATGTTGTGAGGCTGAAGGTAATTGAGGGGAGAACGAGGTGGGGAAGAGGTAGGTGGGGAAGTACCTGAATATTCAAATCTGGTCACCTAAAACGGCCAAAGCCATTTAAAGCAACTTTTCAATTCTGAATGGTTGTCTTACACCAGGGCGATACTGAGAATATCTTCCACTCTGGAACGTGACGCAAGTATATACACTATGTTAAATGAGTTATTTGTGAAATAACACCAATTAATCAAATAAAAATTACTTGCGGACGCCGGGAATTGAACCCGCGACCTCCACCTTGCTAGTCGAGAGCCTTACCTCTCGACCACCGAGGGTTTCAAACTGAGTATAATTTTTTACCCTGAAGATGCTTGTGCTAAGCGAAACCGGTCGATCATGACAAATTAAATAAATAAAATTTGGGGGTTATAAACAAGTAATTGTTTTATTTTCATAAATAAAAATACTCCTTCCTTTAAAAAGACCCACCACATACCATCCCCAAACATGACAAAAGCCCTGTGTGGAGATAATTAAAAAAAAGTCATCATTGCCAACAACCAAAATTGAGCAAATGATTTTTCAATTTTTCTATCTGCGCAAGACCTGATTATTATTCAATTCTATTAATTTCATCATTAATTTTACACATCCAACTCTATTAATTTAATCACCACATTTATATATAATTACTCAATTCTATAAATTGCATCATCACATTCCGAAAAACCAACAACTTTAGCCTAAACGAAACTTGTAATTACTTAACATTTTTATACGATTTATTAAAGAACGTGAATATTCACAAAATTCGTCAACTTTTTTGTTATAGGTATAAACATAGGCTAGGTACTACTTACTCTCAAAATTGTGAGTTTGATTTATATATTCGCACAGTTTGATTGGGGAACCCAATGGTGAATAAAGTAGTGTACAAAATAATACTGCCAGATGAATAATATTGTGAATTGATTCATTCATGCTATTATAGTACTATCTGCCAAAAACCGCATCACGCCATTATTCGTCTACATTTATCTATTCATACCTAGGTAATCTGCGTAGTCCGGAAATTTATAAATTCGCGTACTGAGCCATCGGTGGACCGTCACAATTATTACCAGAATGCAATTTCGCTTTCGTTATGCTTAATGAATTTAAATTTATAACTTGGCATTTTAAATGCAATTTTGTTAATCAAATCGACACTTTTTGATGATTTTATAAATTAAATTATGTGAAGAGACTATAAATAATGTATTGATATTTATTTTGTTGGAATGTTTACTTTACGAGTTAATATTTTCCCACAGTTTTTTTATAACAAGGAATTTCGTCACGAATACCTAGACGATCAAAAATCTCAAATTATCAGAGCTATCAACACGAGTAAGTTTTGATCAAAAAACTCATATTACCAGAGCTATCAACATGAGTAAGTTCTCAACAAAAATCTAATAATGCCAGAGCTATCAACGTGAGTAAGTTCTGAACAAAAATCTAATAATACCAGAGCTATCAACATGAGTAAGTTCTGAACAAAAATCTAATAATACCAGAGCTATCAACACGAGTAAGTTCTGAACAAAAAAACTCATATTACCAGAGCTATCATCGCGAGTAAGTTCTCCACAAAAATCTAATAATACCAGAGCTATCAACATAAGTAAGTTCTGAACAAAAATCTAATAATACCAGAGCTATCAACACGAGTAAGTTCTGAACAAAAAAACTCATATTACCAGAGCTATCATCGCGAGTAAGTTCTCCACAAAAATCTAATAATACCAGAGCTATCAACATGAGTAAGTTGTGAACAAAAATCTGCTGAGAAAATAGAGAGGTAGTATCGTCCTGATGTCATCGTTTTAGTATCTTCTGTATTTTTCGTTTTCATTCAACACGTATAAGAAGGAAGAGAATGATCGTTGATGACTTACGTACGACATCTCTCTTTGATTACTATTTACAAGCTTTTAAATCATTATTGTCGTACACTTGTGTAGAATTCTACTTATCTTAACAAATTTGGGAGGCAGGTTTAGGTACCGCCGCCCCGGGAATCATTTATTGGATAACCAATACCTCTGCAATAGGTCACCCCAAGTGGTGCGCTACGTTTGGTGATTTAGCAGGGGTGCCAGGGTTCATCGGGCGAGGTGTATTCATGATGCGCATGCCCACTAGTTGCGAGGCACGCCAGATCGAGAGAGGCTGGTTTGAGGCGACCCTTTGACCTCTCCAACTGGTTTCTCGACCCATCGCCTTGCCCCGCCGGGGAATGAATGGAGCAGACATTCGTTGACCACATGTTCGGTGGTCTGCACCGCACCACATTCACACATCGCCAACTCTTTAAGGCCCCATCTGTACATCATGTGGGCACAGCGGCTATGGAAGCACCTTAACCTATTGATGGCGGACCAAGTTTCCACCTATCTTCTGGGGTGAGAGGTAATCGGAGGAGCCTCTCTCCTTCCGTCCGGAAGGCTTTCGGGGCTTTTTTTCAGCGCAATAACTTAAAATCGGCGTAAGCGTCCTTTGATTGTACAAAATACTGAAATATATTCATTAACAGTTAAACATAAAACAATCAAATTTAAAAATACTCTCGTGGTCGTTTAACTGTGTGAGCATTGCGTGTTATGTAAACAAAGTACTGTAAGGATTGTTGGTATATATTTCTTATTTATTCTATTAGAACAATAGGTTTGAATCTTAAATTTATTATTTAATTTTAAATGACATCATTTGTATGGAATATTAAAAAAAAATCTCCGTTGAGTAATTTATATCTACAAGAATGAACTTAAACTTTCTTGCTCTCAGAATGTCTGTAGCAGTGTCCGATTATATTTTGAATATCTTCGTACCACATAAACAAAATACTAACCAAAGCCCTGTCGATTGTTGCAAAGACTGTGAATTACAAAGTGTTTCTCTTTCTTTTGTTATTTTGTACTGTTAATATAGGATTTAAAATAAATCAAATTTAATAATGTTATAATAATTATTAAGTTCTGCAAGTATTTCTGTTATTTTTACAGTTTTTTAAATGTGACAGCTGTTTCGGCTTTTGAGGCCATTATCAAACTGTGGATATGTCCACACGGCGACGACTTATTTATATGATTTTATTTATCCCCACCCATTGATGCAAATTTATCTAAATTATTATTACGTACCGGATATATTAGATTGATTTTATTTTTATATTTTTTCTTTCTTATAATTTTGTCGATGTTATTTGCCTCGTAGCCGTTATTAACCGCGATTGTTTTGATTGTTTCTTTTTCTTTTTGATATGCTTTATTTTCTAGCATTTCTAGCATTATTAACATTCCCTTAAAAAAAAAGCATTGCAAACACTGATGGTACAAATATTTTGGTTATTCCAATTCTTAGTGAATCATTTTTGAACATTATAGAAATTTAAATGGGTGGGGATAAATAAAATCATATAAATAAGTCGTCGCCGTGTGGACATATCCACAGTTTGATAATGGCCTCAAAAGCCGAAACAGCTGTCACATTTAAAAAACTGTAAAAATAACAGAAATACTTGCAGAACTTAATAATTATTATAACATTATTAAATTTGATTTATTTTAAATTTATTTAAAAAAAATTAAATGGAGTTCTACGAATTAAACACCAAAACAATAAATAGTTAATATAAGACTTCATCTGTTAAATCTGATAAACCAATTGAAATTCTGAGACAGGATTAATCGATAGATTAAATTAAGTTTGGTGACGTGTTTCAATAATTACGTTTATGGTTTATTTCTACATTCGAGTATACAAAATTAACATTATCAATTATTATTGTTGACCGCGTATCTCAGATTATACAACACGCGAATAATTTATCTCGAGCATGATGTGCAGAAAACGTATATCCGAAGAAAGATCATAGGATCAAACCAGTCCTTTCAAAACTTGCATCGCTTGCTTTTTCACATTCAGTTTAATCTATGTACACGAAGAAGTATTACTATTGCAAATTTATTAAAAATTTCTTTAAATTATCGGTTATCCGGTTAAAAATAGGATTGCAAGCAGTTTCCTAATGTATTTTTTAGTAAATTCCCTATATATCGGAACACGTATTAATTCACCAGCATTTGCCTTGATACGATGTCAAAATGCGAAAATATTTTTTTGTATAATAAGTGTTCCAATATTGTGGTAATACGAGTACATTAGTTTTAACTAAAAGTTTATTAGGAAATCTTACAATTCATTCGTTAAGGGCTTGCAACCCCGTTTTAACTGGATTATGAATAATTTGAAAAGATTCTTGATAAATGAGCAATATTCAATATTAGTCATTTTTCTCCGTGTATGTTTCTAGATGGCATGGGAAACTGAACAGAATCCAAGAATTGACCCAAATGAAAAGCTTTTGAAATGTAGATCTATGGGCGAATCTTTAAAATACCCTGGTCAAATATGGTAACAATGTAAAGGGTTCATCTCTTCAAAACCTGCGTGACTGAAGTACAGTTATTTTGAGTTGTTCTGGCTGCTGTATAAAGGGTAAAGAGTGCCCTAATGATAGACAACTTCTTGTAGGAGAACGGTCAGAAGAAAATAATAATTGTATGCCTAATGTAGGTGACAGATTATGCTATGTAACTCCATATTGCTCTCCATACAATCCCATACACATCTTTATGGGATGTATGTGGCGACGATACAGGCTATATTTGAAAATTATGCGACTCGTACTATGCCAGGAGAAGAGGGTCAGAACAATTTAGGGAGCGCTGTAATTACGTAGCTTTAATCTATCAAAGTGACATCCCATACAAACAAATGATTTTCGGCGGCAGTTCCCCAATTGATCTGACCCCCTCCTCTGAGGAAGATTATAGAATAGTGTGTCATCCCAACATATAAATTATGCGCTCATTATATAGCGTAATAGAAAGACTTGAAAAAGAACCCACAAAAACATTGAGCAGTTGAGCAGCCATAGAAGATGGTAAACGTCTGATTTTTTATTTCGAAAACATGAAGTTTGCGGTAGATTCTAACACATTATTTGTAAGGACTCAAACAAATTCATAAAATAACCATTTCATATTTCTAGCGATAAAACATTTTAGTACTGTGTTTACGTTAATACGCATACAACCATTTAGCGGTCTTAACATTTATTACATTGAGATGCTATTAAAACGTTTGATTGTTTTATTATTACTAAAAATTAATATACACATAATTAAAAATATTTTAAAAACTTGTAATATATTAATTAGTAGTTGGTCGCTTGTTAAAGAAAATATTTAAACACACCTAAATACAGTATAATAATATATTATTACATAGAAGGAATAATTCCTTCCTTTTAATCACGGATCAGTGGAGTCGTATTGGGATGTTTGAAAAAGCCTGATCTGATCTATTCCGGTACATTGGCGTAGCTCGTAGAGCCTTATGCGTATAGTTGTATGTGTATAGTACTGTAGCCCACAGCACAGAGCCTTATAGCGTAGGGCGTAGAGAGTGAGGGGGGATGGCCCCTCTCATAGAAATGAAAATAACACATTTTATTTCCGGTTCTTCATAGAATCGTGCGTAGACGCGGTAAATGTGAATCCGAACAAATAGAAGAAAAAGAACGAGTAAGAATAATGGAATGAATGCCCCGGGTTCTAAAGCTTTTGTTTTCTTTGTTTTCACTTTTCTTTCTACTGTGGATTTTCGTGAATTTGTACTGTTAACGATAATGAAATCTTTTGGGGGCGCAAATGCGAGTTTAACGAAGCGTGAGGTGTTTTTTTCTCATTTTTATACTTTGAAATTGCTTTGTTTTAGTTTTTCAGGCAGTAAGTGAAACCAGTGAAAAGAAAAGCAATGCCGCGTGATAAACTCCAGATGAAATATTTCCGTTTCGTACGTTTCCCAAATAGTATCTAAAGAATATAAACAGTTTTAAAGATTATAAAAGATTACTCAACTGAAAAATAAAGACATCGTTTGAATCCATTTTAAAAGAACTCATGTAAATATATGTTTTTAAAACCTTTAATTTCGAAAAATTACCAATAAAATCGATTATTTAAAAATAATATTATGTTTTCTTCTTCGAAATGAGTTGCTTTAGTATTATTTTTAATATCTTTATTATTTAAACGTGTCCTGGTCTATTGTGTCCTAAATCTACAGTTTTTTTCCTAGATTGATTGATTTTAGACACTTGATCTTCAACATTTCTGAGAACCACCCACCCCCTTTTCCCACGCCTTAAATCAAAATTTGTTTATGTCTCGATCAGATCGTTCCTCGATTTTGCACACTTGATGTTCAAAATAGGAAAATTACTGTCTACTAATTCTAAAATTTCTGCGTAAAACCCGAGCAACACCGGGAACTTCAGCTAGAAAAAAGAAATATATATATATATATGCAAAGAAGAGTGTCCAGGGCTTTGTTTTATGGAAATCTACCTTCGGGGTAGGCAGAGAGGATGAACCGCTAAACAACTCTGTCTTGGCACACACTTCTTGCCTCATTCACATTTCAACATCATCTCATACTCTTCTACTGCCCGACTCAAGTATCTGCTTCACTTGATCGTGCAACGTCTTCCGGGTCCCGACTTCTTTCAAATATGATCAAGTTAATTACTAGACACACAAACACAAGACTGACCGTCAACTGCAAACCCGCTGTACTAAATTAATTCATATAGCCCCATTCCGTAGGTTCTGTCGCGTACTATTACAAATAATCACAAAACCAAACCAAACTTTGTCATTCAGCCAATCGTAAATGATCGGTTCTACATGTGAAGTGTTCGTTTTTTGAGGCGCTCCTCAATCTAAACGATGCGCGACCATGTCGTCTACCTATCACTTCGATTCCATGTTACTTCCCCACCACCTCTGCCTACTGGAAATCAGCGGCTCTCGGAGGCAGGCCCTATTTCTGCCTCACTAGCGTATTATTGTACTGTGTTGTATAGCCGCTCGGCGCGGTGAGCGGAAATCCTCGTGTGGTCGCGTTTAACCGATTGCATAGGACAGTTGTTTAAATATATCTGATATAAGAAAAATTAAACAAGGCACAAATCGAGTTTTGAATAACTTATATAATTTCAACGTACTTAAAACCAAAATTACAGTGCGCAAAACTTTTTTAAATAAATTAAGCATAACCTCCCAGTTTTTTAAGAACTGTCACGACAAAAATTCAAGATGGATTTTTAGAAACTGAAAAACGAGATACCCTTTGAATTCACAAAAAAATCTCAAACTCAAATAAATCAGATATCCGTCCTCTTTCTATAACTAAAATATCACTTAATTTCATTTTGCGTGGCACAACTCATTTTATGTCTTCTTTTGGTTTCCACTTTTCCTGATACAGCTATAGCTGGTGGTGTTGATTATGATGGATTTTTTTTTGTAACCACTTTGCAGGTATCCTACTTTGTAAAATTTATTTTTATGTGACACCTCACAAGAGGGCCCCTGACTGTACATTGTAAAGGGCAGCGTTGTGAAGCAGGTAAGATAGGGGCTGTAGAGAAGGATTTATTAATACTGGTCGTGAAGAGGCCCGGATTATATGAAGGAGGAAAAACAGATTGCGGTATCACGTTCCACATAAGAGCCGTCTTACACAAAATCGAGTCTAAGAAGCGGCCCGTTCTCACGAAGCCAACATCAACTGTGAACGGGTGTATCAATGCTGCTAGCTTCGTAGAGCAGTCTCCATTAAAATACCTGTAGAACAGACTCAGCATGCCCACATTGCTTCTACATATATATATATACCTATATATATATATACATTGTTTTGTGTTTTATTTGTTGTTGTTGCCAAAAACCCAGATATGTAACGAAATTTCATAAAAACAGTTACCCAAATATCGTAAAAAATGTTGTTTATTTGTTAATAAACTGATTTATTACACTAAAAGGAAACTTGTTGTTTATTTTAAAAATTGTTTATTTCATACTGAAATTTTGAGTTGCGCCACTGTTATTCCCCGGGTCCGAATTTAAGTAGGTACCAAAGTAATTTACAAAAGTAATTTTTATATACAATTGGACCTTTAAAAAATCATATAATGTGATCATTGTCATACTCTGTGTGTTCTATTTCCAAGATAAATTCTGATCAAATCTGAAGCTTTATTATAAGAAATCATATAATGTGATCATTGTAATACTCTGTGTGTTCTATTTCCAAGATAAATTCTGAACAAATTTGAAGCTTTATTACGATAAATCCTAACATTACTTAACATTATCAATTTTTGAGACGATCAGAAATTTACCTTACGAATGAATAACGTTAGTAAACATGAAAAAATACGAAAATCTGACAAAAAAATTAACAAAAGAAATGCAATTTCAAATTTATGATGTATTAATGAATTAATTTGATTTATTAAAAACCAATAATTTTTGTACCTTCTTTAGCGCTTGTCTGCATCAGTTCCAATTTTGAAAATGACGAAAATAAATTCAAAGCAATTTCAAGATCAAGAGTTCATAGAACCGGAGTTTCAGGCAGAATCACCTAAATTAATATTTCAAATAATTATTATTTAACAAATTATTGTAAGCAATAATTATTAACCTAAAATACAAATACAAATTGAAAAAATCTTCCGAAAAAAATTGAAACCGCACCTTCTGATTAAATTATTATTATTCACTTATTACTAGCAGTCGTGTACCTATAATGTATTTCTATAAAAACATCACATTGACAGTGCCGAGGTCATCGCGGTTGAAGTGGATTGTGGAAAAACTTAGGCAAGGTAGATAGCATCGGCCAAAAGTATTATTAATAGGTGCCTACCAATTCGCTCAACCTTTAGGGAATGAACAGTTCTCGTGCAACTGCGGGTACGTAGTTCCATTTGAATTAATCGTTACATTAAAGTTACTGATGATCACGGTCAAGTACTCCTGTAGTACATAATACAGTAGTTGATCCCTCGGATGGAAGACGTTTACAAATGTAACGGTATTAATGCCATTTCTCTCACATCTCGTTCCCCGATAAACAGGCTATACAAACCACCCCATACGAGTACCTAACTGGGGTGTTTATAGAGTTGGCAGTATATCCAGTGGAGTGTTTCTTAGACAGGCGCGCCCAAGAGCAATATGCCTAATATATAATGCTACTACTACTAATACGGGTTTTACGTGGGTGTGGGCTAAACCACCTCACCCCAGGCCAGGACACTGAATCAAATCGGCCTCTTATTTTTATTATAGGTACCTTTTAATTAAGCAGTTACATAAGATATAATGGCTTTTATCTTACTTATAGAGGAGCATTTCAAATAAGAGGCCGATTTGATTCAGTGTCCTAGCCTGAATTGAGGTGGTTTTCGTACGGAGTGACTATATTGAATTAAACACATCGCTTATATTTAGTTGAATGTTTTAATGGAGTAGCTAAGTAACATAGAATGACTTATATCCTAATATATAAAAGGTAGATCTCATATATATAACAGGCCGATTTGATTCAGTGTCCTGGCCTGATTGAGATGGTTTTCGTACAGAGTGACTGTATAGAATTAAACAGATCGCTTATTTTTATTATATTTTAAATTTTTTAAAGGATTAGCTATGTAACAGAGAATGGCTCATATTCTTATATATAAAAAGTGGATCTCATATATATATAACGGGCCGATTTGATTCAGTGTCCTGGCCTGGATTGGGGTGAATTTTGTGCAGAGTGACCTATTGAATAAAATTGGCCCTTTATTTTTATTACATTTTAAAATGTATTTATGAAGTAATAAGAATGACTTGTAACATAATGCACGAGTGGATCTTATATAAATAAGAGGCCGATTTGTTAGGGTCTGGGTTGAGATGGTTATGGTGTGGAGTGGCATATTGTACCACGCACTTAGTTTATAGAGCCATAAATAAGTGTTCAAATGAACACTGTATTGTCCAATAAATATTAACGGCAGATAATTCAATTCGTAAAAATCTTATTCTTGTAAGAATTGTTTCAATCCATTCATTCAAGTGCGATTGTACCCAAACTTTCACAAAATTAAAAATAATATTCAGTAAATAAATCTTCTAGGCAACAAACTATGAATAGAATGTTTGTATTATTTTTTATAATTATTTTCATTTTAGGGGTATGTTGTGAGGCTAAGGGTAGTGGTGAGGTGATAGAGATAGGGAAGATGGAGAAAGGTGGAGAAGTACCTGGCTATTCAGATATGGTCACCAAACACAGCTAAAGTGATTTCAAGCAACGTTTCAAAACTGAATGGTGGTCTTACACCAGGGCAATACTGAGAGTTTATTCTATTCTGAAACGTGCCACAAGTATAAGTCATCGTATTTTAAATGGCTTAATCGAGAAATAACTCAAATTAAATTTATTTGACAAATGTGTGTTAGGGATTTGAATCCGCGATAACCCTCGTCCACGGAGGCCATTTTAGTGATTATTTTGGGAAAATATTGATATTGTTAAGGAAAGTATATAATATTCAAATACGTAGTTTCTGGTTAACTCCAAAGAAAATCCAGTATTTCTGTATGATAAATAAAAGAAAAAGACTGTTTTATTTTATTTTACAAAACAAATAGTTTAACAGTTTTATATAAATAATTATACTTTACATGTTACATTAACCAGTGAAGTTTCCACATAAAAAATAATGTTACATAGAGAAAAAAAATATAAATAAACAGAAAAAAATAAAAATACCTTAGTAAAAATAACTGAGATATCATAGATATGTTACACAGAGCAGGGGAGAGGGTACGTAATTAACAATTTGTTATAATTTTCTCCAATATGCGTTTAGTAAACTGAGTCAAGGACAAGTGGAAAATATATTGAATATCTGAAAATATACTATTATATTTTGTGCATGTCTTTCTGAAAAATCAATGTTGTGTGTAGTTAGTTTTTGAGTTTGGGATGTGGAATAGTTTGTTTGACTGTATTTTTCGAACTGGACAGTGGAAATGAACTTTTTCCAATATCTAATAATATCTATTATTATCTATAACCACAGATGATTCCACGATTTTACATTCGAAATGATATATTCAAACAATGAGGAATTACAAAAATAAATATAAAATTTATAGTAGTCTTGCACTGGCTTTCCAGTTATTTTAGGTTCGTGGTTTTATTTCACAGCTTCTGTGCATGTCAGATCACAGAATAACTATTTTTTGCTTATATTCGTTCACCGAAATATTTAATATAATCTTAAATAATAGTTCGTCATCGCGTGTTTGTTATCATTTTCCACAGTATAACATTACTAGACAAAGGTAGATTTATTAGATTGTTAGGAAGGATCTATCTAATCAGTTTAATTTAAAATTCCTAGAATACCTAATACTTACGTTAAATTGCTGCAAAAGTTTATTTTCTCCTCTTATTTAATGAAAATATTAAAAATGGCGCCCCTGTACTTGTTTGCCTTAGTTTGGTTTGCGGTGGAAAGTCAAAGGGGAGCTCGATGAGTGATTTCTGAATAAATAACCTGTATAAAGGATCATAAACGTAGATAAAAAAGTGCACAAATAGCGTACGTGGGAAAAGAATGAATGACCGTAATTATGGCTTAAAAAATAGGTCCATAAATACCTTGAATCTATTTAAGTTCCTCCCAATTCAGTTTTTTTTTTCAATAGCAATAAATAACTATTTATGTAGATATTTTTTTCATATTCTTTACAATAACATTTCGTACAATTTAACAAGTTAACATAGCTAAGACATAATATATGTGTAAGACCACCATTCAGAATTGAAAGTTGCTTGAAATGGCTTTAGCCGTCTTTAGTGACCAGATCTGAATAGCCAGGTACTTCCCCACCTTCCTCTTCCCTTCCCCACTACCTTCAGCAATCTTGGGCAGTATTTACATAAAAAGCAAAAGAGGTCCAGCGTTGCATTATTCAACATTTATTTTTTAAATATTTACTCTTTAGATTTTTACATACATGTTAATACGCACCATTATCAAAAACAATACTTCATTTCATCTAAATTACTGAGTGAAAAAATATTTAAATAATGTATTTAAATTGAAATTTCGTTAAAAGTTATACAGAAACTTTTCCGTCAAGCTTGTGTTCATAGAACTATTATCTACTAACAATGGTGCATTTGACGGTAGGTACTGTCAATTAGAACAAACATGCAATTAAATGTTCCAGTTAATTGATAATCATGAATTTTCAGCTTTTTCAATGCATTATTTTTCATTTCCGGTAAATTTAACCTTCTGCCGCTGATGTTACGTCTATCAGACACCGCAAAATCTATGTGCAGTTTCTACGTTACCATTTTGTCTAATTTTTCTGTTTTTTTATTTTTTCTGTTTTTTTTGTTTTCATTTTCTTCTCTGCCATT
Organism: Hesperophylax consimilis; assembly: GCF_061612785.1. Classification (NCBI taxonomy): domain Eukaryota; kingdom Metazoa; phylum Arthropoda; class Insecta; order Trichoptera; family Limnephilidae; genus Hesperophylax; species Hesperophylax consimilis. Next base: position 9,972,194 of record NC_142839.1, on the reverse strand, counting down.
TCTGTCTCGCTCAGTACCAGGTAGTAGGTACCCGCAGTACCTAGTTGCAGGCGCTAGGTGTCTACGGGTCCTAAATTAATTAGTATTGAATTGTAGACGTATTATCTACCTCTATGTTAAAAAAATTAAGTATGTTAATTTAAGTCAGGAGAAGACAAAGTTATATATATTTTATTGGAATTTTAAATTTTACTTTTTTATAAATTTTTACCGTGAAAATTAATAAATATTTATTAATTTATACATATTGTACGCCCATATTGGCTTTTACAAACATGTACATAATAATTCAGTGGAACAGTGATCCAAATTAAAATGAGAAGAAAAATGCAGAAGAAAAATATTATGCTCACCTTAATTGTAATTTTTACTGACATATGTTATTATAGCCTTCTTGTAACTATCTTTCCTTACAGTTGAACACATCTATTTATATGATTTCTGTGAAAGTGTTGCCAACTTCATACAATCTAAGTACAAGCGAGTATCTAAATTACTCAGTCCTGATATTATTGTTTCATTTAAAAAAATATAAAAATCGAGCAGATCTAAGTTCAACATGCCAATGTTGAAGGTGATTAGAATTCTATTAATAATTTTAAAAATACAAGTTTGTTCGAAAACAAGTCTTCTATCTGAGAGTTTTAATAATTTTATTTCTTTCGTCAAGTGATTGTAATTTATTTAGTTTATATTGGTAGACCGAATTTATCGTTAAAATATCTTATAAATTTATTCTGATTTTTTTAATGGAATCTGAGCGGATTTTAAAGTGAGGGGACCAGATGATGATGAGGGGAAGAATTATGTGTTGATGTGAGAAAAAAATAAAATTTATTATAAATGAGTTTTATTTGACCATTTCCTGCAAAAAACTATTTTAAAACATGTACAATATTTATTTTTAAAAAAAAATATTCAACCGTAAAACTCATAACTTATAAAATAATAGTACTTAAAATGCACATCTGTCAGATTATTCCTCAGCAGGATTTAAAAAAAAGTCACCTCAGTGGCAACGGGTTAATATATATTTTCTACAATAATTAAGTATTGTTTTTGTTTATCATGCGTATTAAGAGTTTGTCATTAATTTTTAATAATACAAATAATGTACTACTTAATAATTTTTTTTCATCGTGCATTACGAAATACCATACATTTTGTAATATTTTTTTCAATCAGTAGGTAATTCTTTATATTATGTTTAATGATTGACTAATTTTAAAGAAACAAGGTTTTTTATGCATAGCACAAAGGTAACGTATTATTTTTAAGCAGTAATTATTAGCCTGAAACACCTTTATAAATAAAATAAAATACTTTGCCGCCGACGGGAATTGAACCCGCAGCCTTCTGATTACCGGTCAGATGCTTTACAAATTGCGCTACGCTACTCAAAACCCGACAAATTTGTCAATATGTACTTTTTTTATTCAAAAATTATTATTGCTAAATAAATTTTTTACAAGAAAACAACCAACATTACTTTTGCAGGAAAGGCATTGAAAATGCTAAATTTCCTACTAGACGGGGCGTCGAGACAATATATCTTCATTTATTGGTGAAATATTTTTACTTATCAAAAATTTTATTGTATTTTTTCTCGAAAGATTTTTTAATTTAAAACGGTGTTCGTTTGTTTAAAATGGCTTAAAAATAACTATTTATATATAAGAAACGTAAAATATATATTATTAGAGTTAGTCATTTATCTTATTGTAAGCTGAGTCAGTGGAATTTTTTTCTACACGATTTTTGATAGCTTGAGCGGAATCGCGCCAATCCAAAATCCACTGGGCAAAATAATTGTGTAACCAGTGCATTTTATCGATTATCTATTACTACTGATTATTCATGAAAAAATTATTTCGTCAAATTTTCCGGTTGGCATACCTTAGGTAAACATCTAGGTTCAATATTAAAAATATTATCTAGACATCCTAAAATACTCATTACTGCTTACAATGCAGCAGCACGGCTCATAAACGGGGTTTCAAAATATTCGCACATTTCAGAACACCTCCGTAACCTTCACTGGCTCAAGTGCCCTGAAATAATCCAGTAAAAACTGTGCTGGATGGTGTTTAAAACCATCAATGAAATGAATGGCCTTACCCTACATCTCTGAACTATGCGTCCCGGAAAACACTGGTCTGAGGCAGTCAACTCTTAGATCAGCAACATCATCAGCTGTAGGCAGACTGATAGAACCTAAGCGCAAGCCAAATACTAAGTTTGGTGATCGCGCTTTCGGAGTATCTGGGCCGAAGGCTTGGAATAAACTCCCTCCGGAACTAAGATCCATAACAAGTCAAACAGAATTCAGGTCTAAACTAAAAACTTACCTTTTTAAGCTGTTGTACCCTTAAATTAAATATACCATTCCTAAGAGAAGGTCCAGTTATATTCAATTTTTCAATTAAGTCCTAAATCCTGTTTCTAAATTTCGCCAATAAACAATTAGATAATGTTAATTAAGTGTTAATCTCAAGTGACCTACCAGGTAAGCATTGTACTGTATATTTTCTCCATAAATAGTTAAGTAATAACATAGATCACTGTAGAAATGTATTATAAGTTTGTACAGCGCCCTTGAGGTGTTTTTGCACAAAAACGGCGCTATACAAGTCATCCAAGTATTATTATTATTATTACATCATTATCGTAACGCCATCTTGTGCATGATCTAATCCATCTTGATATCGTCAGAAATATTATAACTCATCAACAGAAGAACGAATTTGTTCATTTGTAATGGAGGGCCAAAATAGTTCACCCGCCTCAGCCGGAGAGGTCGAATGGGGTGGGGGGGGGTGAAAAGTAGTTGCATGTACTGGCGCAAGTAGCGGCGGGAGCGGGGTGGGGTGGGGGGGGGGGGTGGGGTTACCACTTTGCCCCCTACCCCCTCCCCTCGGCTTGCTTGCACTGCCACAGAGGGAGTGAGGAGCCCGGACGAAGTATTGATTCGGTAAAATGTGATTTTTGCCCACTAGCCAAGCGCACACGGAGTACCTATACATAAAAAGGCTGTACATCAAAATGGTTTTTTGGCCGCTGGGTTCGCGATAGTGCAAGCAGAGGGTGGTAAGTAAAAGGGGCCGACATTCTGCACGAGCAAGAAAACGGCAGGAGAATTTAAAAAAAAAAGATATTAGAAAATTGACGATTTATTAAAATCTTATCAAAAACGTCATAGAAGCAGCTGCGCTTATCCTGATAAATATGTCACAAATAGCCATATTTTTATACCAATTCTAAAATAATTAAAGAAAACAACAGCACTATGTCCACACCCGCAATACTTACCACCTTCGAGTTATAAAATAAATATCTACCTTGAAACTTTACGAACGAGTGGAGGATGCTCTCAGTATCTCTCTGGTGAAAGACCACTATTCAGAATCGAAACGTTGCTTTACACGGCTTTAGCTGTTCTTGGTGACCAGCTCTGAATAGCCAGGTATTTTTCAAGCTTCCTTTAATTCATCTTCCTTCGTTCTCTACTTAATTCAGACTTTTTTTACAGTAGCTCCACGCAGGAGGTTCTGAGAAAAATAATTTCCCTCGAGGCCTATGTCATCTTTGGGGATGCTGTGTGGAGGGTCTTTTGAAGGAAGGAATCAGGAGGTCAGTGTGTCCAGGAGTGACAGACGTATGAATCCATCCTTTCCACTGCGGTTCAAGACGATGGGTCGAGAGAGTCCGGCCGGAGAGGTCATCAGCCTCTCCATCTAGAATTCTACTCAGGCCTAGAAAAACTTTGCGAAATACCCCTATTGGGGATGCCATAAGCTGGCTTCAGAAAGTTCGTAGCAGTTGGGACCCTTGTGCGGTATTCAAATAAGGATCAAAATTAAAATAAACGTAGTTACCTCTGTGCTTCAAACTGCTTGCGATTTTTTAAATATAAGTTTAAAAGCTGATCGTCTGTCATCATCGTTTGGCTATATTATCACACAATGTTTCGGATCCGTTTTGTAAAATCTCTTTGAAGTCTCATTACCGAAAGTAAATTGTGTTCATCGTTCATCTGACCGACCAAAAGAAATTAATCAGTTGAGAATGGATGTCCCCTGTAACCCAATGGTTATTGTTTATGAAATTGTTCAAATGAAAGTATAATGCGTAATGTAAAAAAAATATCAGAAGCATCAAATATAATCTCATTGAAGAAAAAAGCAAATTTAGAGCTGACAAAATCCTTTCATTCGAAAAACCAAAAGAATTTTACAGTCCGTGTGAAATTGAATTAGAAAGAGACTCCAATAAGTTTATCTCTTTTCGCATAACTTAAGCAAGAATATATTTTTTAAAGGCTACTTCACTTTTTACTCCAAAGTTGGGATTTGGGATAAACTTGTTTTATCTCCCCCTCCGTCTCTACGTAGGCAAGGTTTAACGATGTTAGCAAACACACGCCTAGAGATATCCACTACAACTGCGCGCTACTTTTAAAAACTTTTGCGCTCCTTTATTACGTTTGATTCTTCTTCTTCTTCTTGCCTTTGTTTCACTTCCCCCCTTTCGCGAGAGATCCGCCATATACCTGCGTTCTGCGCGGTGGGTAGGTACCTACCCCACTGATACCTACGTAAGAGGTACGAGTACCTACCGTCTTGCCACGATTTTTCCTTTCAACATCTCTAGCAACTTATGGCCGGCGAGTAGGTACTTGTCAGCTGGAAGAGCATGTAGGTACCGAGCCCGGGTAGGTACTACTGCGATATTTGGAGCATGAAAGGGACTATAGAAGGGACGCGACTAACGTAATACTATTTAAGAACCTATATTTATTAATCAATTAAAATAATTGGTTTGAACACCAAATAAATAATATGGGAAATTTATCAGGTTTAATGGAATTAACACGAATAGGTTATAGAATTCATTATTGTTTTTTTATTCTCAAAATATATTTTATTATGATTGATTTAATGAGCTCTTGTGATAAATTTCAATTTAAAGAGTATGCTTTCACCTTTCGAAAGATTTTTTTGGAAAGGAGCATTGTAATGATGTAGGCTTTTCGGGCTAAGTAATGCTTACTATACCTACTTATTATAACATTTCTTATTTAGTTAAGAAGGAAGATATTAAATATGTACTAAACTTTTGTACTTTGGACTTTTAAGAGCTTTCGGAAGCACTCAGTTTACAACAATCACTATTCAAACTTCCTAAAGATATGCATTATGCTGCCGTAGGTCGGGTAATGTGATCAGATCGTGTCAAAGCGGTGTCAAAAAATCTGCAGCTGCCCGATTTAGTTGGCCATTAATTATGCAAGCAGCGTCCTTACCGAGAAGTAAGCCCGTCCGGCCGGCCTGAAACATGCGCATTTGGTAGATCTTCAGTAGGAACATTTGGCACAAAAAATGGCCACTAACACATGTTCCGAAATAGGGACTTCACTAATGACACATTACATTTGCGAGCTAGCCCTACTTTGGCCAGGTCAAATAACGCCCACCATTACGCGGGGCTGGCTCGCCTTGCAGTAAAACTATTGCTTTCATCGTCGCCTACATAAAAAGGAAACCACCCTAATAAAACGCTACCCCGAATACCCGCGAACAGCACAACAATGATAAATGTATTGGATCTTTCTTGTTCATCTGTCTCTAAAGCTAGAAAAGGTTGGCTCCATGTCTCGTAGTTTTTTTAAATGGTATTTTGTATTTGGTTTGTGTAGCGCGGTGCAGGTTTAATATATCACTCTTTACCCTATATACGTATCGCGTCAATCTATCCGCATAAGACAAATAGTATCTGGAGGAGGCAAGCCAAACAAACGAATGATTTCTCGGTTGGAAACGGGAAGGAAAGACTTCGTCTTTTTCTAACTAAAGATAATGGGGTCTTTTGTTGGGGGTACGTAGGTCTGGAAGCGGTTTCCTGGGGGATAGAACTACACAGATGTATGTAGCTGTACGCTCACAAAACTAGGGAATACCTACGTCGGTTGTAAGTATCGCTCTCTTTGTAAACATTTCCGGGTAGTTTTGATAAAGCGTTACGTAATGTTTTTCTTTTTCGCTCGCGCAAAGGGAAGGGTAGGAGTTTTAAAACAGTTTTTTTATAAATTTCTTAAGAATATTAAAAAAGTTTAATAAAATCGATAGGCAAACGTAGGTATTAATATAAAAATCATTTCCATTTCTTGCTCAAAAGCAATAACTTAATTCAATATGTTGATGTTTTTACACTATTTCTGGAAGTTGAAGCTTAAAAACTATCTGATCAAATTCAATTTGTTTTATTATTTAGTGCATTTAACTTAATAATAATAATTATCATCATTATTATTCGATAATCTGTTCTGCGTCGTTTTTGTGAAAAATCACCTCAAGTTCGCTGTATAAATATGACTTCCTAGGCTATATTTAATTATTTTCAAACAAAATAAAACATGCTTTCACGCCAGGTAAATAAATGTTATTAATAGCTATTTACAATTGTTACACATTACTTACTAAAGTGTTGCGGACTATGGAGGTAAAAGATTTCTGACTTTCTGGATACGATTGTCTGGAAAGATTAGTTTTAAGTTTAGTTATAAATTCTGTAGTCTGTGATCATTCTTAAATTACGTGGCAATTTATTTCAGGTTTTAGGTCCGAAAGGACGTTAACCGAACTTAGCATCTAGTGTGCGCTTTGGTTCCTTCTACCTTCTAGATGTAAAATTTATAAGATTTGCATAACTTGTAACCTGTTTTTTTTAACATCTTTCGTAAGAAGCTTTGAAGAGGTAAGTTATAAGTAATTGGTTAATAGTAGGTAGTAATTATATTTAGATGAATTATTTTTGTGAAAAATTACCTTAAGGGCGCTCTACAAACACATAATATTTTCTAAAATGATCTATCTTATTACTAACTCATTGAAAAAAAAAATTAATTTATGCTGTTGGGGGACAATAAACACACCGATATAATACTTGTACCTGCAAAAAGTAAGTTTTTGTATATTAAGATATTTTTCCTTTTTTTCCCAGCTGTAGTGCAAAAAAGCAAACCCATTGCTCATTTACAAATGAGTCGTCGAGATGCAAAATCCGCCCTGAAAATTTATGTTTTTTGATACATTCACAAGTACTTGAACTTTTAAAATAAATATATTTCACTAACTATCAAAAGAATAATGTATAATCGATATATCTTGATATTTAGCATAAAAATTTAAGCATTTTCCGCAAAAAAATTCAGAACAGGATTTGCTGTTTGCAAATCCACGACTCAAATACGCAGTTGTTTTAAAAAAATATATGTAATGCTTTTTCGCTAAAAATCACCTTCAGAATCTTTCCAGTGATCCTAAAATCGATCTTAAACATCTGAAATGAAACAATTAACGAAATGATGACTATAATTTTTTTGCATCCAAACTAAAAGTCTTTTAAAGAAGGCTTATATAAAAATGCATGAGACGTCGGACATGCATACAAATTTAGAATAACAATTATATTAAGAAACCAATCACATGAACCAAAAATAATACAGGTACCTTCAGCCAAAATTCTCAAATCAAGACGAGAAGAAACTGTTTTAGTTTGTCCGCATTTTGAGAAGCGCAGGAGCATAACGAGTGCCCCCTGCAAGTTTCTCTGGAAAGGGTGGCTGTGGGGAAGGGAGGTGCAAGTGAAGGCACAACTACCACATTAGGGCCGCACTACGGTACTCTCAAAATCGATATGGTTTGTTTTTAGGACTCTGGGTGGGGCTAAAGGGGGAGAGGAAAAGTTAAAGAGGAAAGAGTAGTCTACAAAACCGCCACGAAAACATTCTGCAATATCACTCTATATAAAAAGGTCCAAACCAATCGTCAGCTATAAAAAAACATTTCGTGAAATTGCTATTCCCCTTTGCCGTAGTGTGTAAAATTTCATAGTTCATTTTGTGAGAGGATGTTTTCAGCGTACCGGGCTAGAGCATCGCTTGCAAGTAAAGTGTACGCAGTGCTACGTTGTAGGCCTGCGCGTGCGTTGCCGCTACGCATCTGTATTACTTGTACTCGCAGGTACCTTGTGCGAGTACTATGCTCTACGCCGAACTGGTGACGTAGCGCTGATCTTAGCCAGTGATGGATTGATAGCTATCGTAGTTTGGCTGTTTGGATTCTACGCCGCCATTTTATGTTTTTTTCGCAGCTCTCAAATACTAATAACATTTCTATTACTACTTTCAAAATATATTGTCGATTTAAATTTTATTCATAATGATAAATGTATACTACATAACAGTTATATTAAAAAGATATTTTTGACGTCAATCTTTTACTACACATATAATTATGAAAAATAGTAATGATAACTTTACGCCATTGAATTCTAGCGTTTGAGGTAATAAACTACTTGTTAATGAGAGTATATTATGTTATAAGTAGTAGCTTCTGTATATAATAATACGTACCTATACGTAATATTAAGTACCTATAAGTAAGCATAAAGAGGTGTATTATAAAAATAATCAACCATCCGAATGATTTAGGAATTAAACCATCCCTCAATAAAATAATTCAAAGTAGTCGATGCGCGGAGCGCTCCGATCAATCCTGAAAATGGCCTGAAAGTAATTAATCACCCGCGAGTATATTTACATCAAGGCTTCGGTGCTTTTAAAGCCAGTTCTCGGTTCACAATTCACAAACGATCGAAGCATAATACTGTCAACCTTGCAACATTTCGGTCATGCATTTCCTGTTTACGCCGCGACACAATGAAAAATGGAGCGTATTTTATTAGCATTTTGTATGGAAAGCAAGAGTGGTGGTTCAGGGGGAGTGGTGAGGTTTGGGGGGAAGTGGAGTGCGGTGACAGTCTGTACCAGCTCGGGGGTAAACATCCCCCCACCGCTTCCAGCACCCTCTACCCCTTTAGGGGGGGTATGAGGTCAAAAATCAAACGCCCGTTAGTCAGGGCTGTCAAATACATATTCACCCATATTATTATTCAAAAATTATGAGATATTTAGTCACTGAAGATAATATTGACAGCTCTCATACGAAAAATTTGAAACAGAAAAAGATTTGGTCGAATCTCAGAATTGAACCCAGGACCTCAGCCTTGCCGGGGCGCCGCTCTGGATTCAATTTTTAGATCGAATATTTTTCTTTCATGAGATACAATACTGGATGCTTTACCCGTGCTGAGGCCACTTGATTAATCATTACAATTCGAGGTTTTACGTTAATACGTTATTCCACTATAAAAATATTGAATATTCGCCCTAGACTTTCGAGAAAGTCAAAAGACTTCTCATATTTAAAAAAGTGAATAGGTATATCTATTTAAGACACTATTTGGATTGCATTTATTAGCTCAGTGCTAGAGCAAAGCTCCGGCAAGGCTGAGGACATGGGTTTCGAAGCGATCGTATCTTTTTCTGATTTTCTGTTTCACGTTTTTCGTTTGATAGTTGTTTATGTTAGATATATTGAGACATGTAATGAATTTTTCCCACACAAATTTAATGGTTTATTCATATTACACCAAAATATTCGTAGTATGTTTCAAAATGTTGATGAATTTATTATTAAAATCAATAATCTAATATTACAACCAGACTGTATAATATTAACAGAGACATTTACAAATGATGAGTGACCAGCCTTTCAACTTCCTAACTATACATACATCCCAACTAAAATAAATATCAATAAAAATAGTGGAATCGCAATATTCGTTCACACCAAATTCAGTATTGTCACGACTTTAGAACACCCAATATTACTGACTAACTGTATTCAAATCGAAATTAAACTCGATAAATATATTTATCACATAATTGCCATTTACAGAACACACGAATCAAATATTTCACATTTTATAACTCAACTGAAAAATATATTACTACCGCTGAAAAATAAAACCTGTTTTATCGCGGGTGATTTTAATATTAACATTAACGAAAAATCAGAAAATATTTTCAAAAATGAGTTCCTAAATTGTATGACTGAATTAGATTTTAAATCATGCATAAACAAAAATACTAGAGAAATGCACGGACAAAAATCGTCTTGCTTAGATCATATTTGGATAAACATAAAATTACAAAACCTATATAAAATCAAAACAATGATTTGGCAAACGAATATTACTGACCACCACACTTGCTTTTTATTGTATGATAATGAAATAAAATCACAAATTAAGGCTCCAATTACTATTAAAAAAACCACAAATATTGCCACTTTAGAGAAAAAATTGAAAGCAGAAACTTGGTGTACGATACTACAATCTAACGATGTCGAACAATGCTCAAATATGTTTGAAAAACAAATTATGGATCATATTGAAACCTCCACAACAGAGGTCTCATTATACACGAATTCAAAATTCAGACGTATAAAACCTCGGATCACTTGTGGCCTAATAAAATCTATCAGAGAAAAAGAAAGGCTATATAAAAATACAATTAAAAATCCACACGATGAAAATGCTAAGATAGTTCTCAAAAAATATAGAAATAAATTAACAGCTTTAATTAAAAAAAGTAAAGACGACTACTTTAAAAAAATAATCTCTACTTCAGAAAACAATCTAAAAGTTATTTGGAAAACGGTAAATTATGCAATTGAAAATAAGAAAAAAAATAATTCTATAAAATATTTAAAACATGAAAATAATATCATAGATGTATCCAAAGACCCAAAACTAACAGCAAACATTTTTAATTCTTACTTCTCTAAAGTAGGAAACAATCTCGCTGATAAAATCACTAAATTTGTACACACACCAAAAACTATAACAACTAATACCCAAAAACAAAATACACTATCCACTTTTAAAAAAACTACCGAAACTGAAATACAACTTGTAATAGAAAGCATGAAAGACGGATCCTCTCCAGGTTTTGACCACATTTCTGTGAAAATTCTTAAAGAAATGAAAATGTATCTACTGAAACCACTAAACCACCTTATCAATCTCAGTCTGACTAAAGGCATATTCCCAACAAATTATAAAAAATCTATAATATCCCCTATCTTTAAAACCGGCGACCCGCAAAATGTTTCAAATTATCGACCGATATCACTAATATCGAATATAGCAAAAATATTTGAAAAGATTGTGAAAAAAAGGGTTGTTGATTTTCTAGAAAACAATAAAATATTACATTCCAATCAATTCGGATTCTTAAAAACAAAAAGCACACAAGATGCAATAGCAAATGTAACATCATTTATATACTCTGCACTTGATGAAGGAAATAAATGCGCAGGAATATTCATAGACCTAAGAAAAGCATTCGATAGTATCTCACACGCAAAGCTTATCAAAAAACTGAAATTAAATAACATCAATGATAAAGCCGTTCAATGGATAGAAAGTTATTTGAACAATCGTGCACAATTTGTTAAAATAAATGACCAAACTAGCGACCAAGAAACATCAAATTTTGGTATCCCACAGGGCACCGTGCTTGGACCAATATTGTTCATTTTGTATGTAAACGACATATTTATTCAACCATTGCATGGCCAAATTATCTCTTACGCTGATGATACAGTCCTTATAATAAAAGAAAAAACTTGGGAAAAAATTAATCTAAAAGCTACAGAAGACATAAATAATCTAAAAATATGGTTTGACAATAACCTCTTGTCGTTAAATAGTGATAAAACATATGTCATTCCTTTCGAAATTAACACTAACATTGTACCTCCAAATCTTCAAATATTCTTACATAATCATTCTCTCGCACAACACGATACTAATCACTGCCAACAAAAATGTTCACTTCTGAAAATAGCGGATAAAATTACATATCTTGGAATAATCATAGATAAAAACCTAAAATGGAAAGATCACATCGACCATACAATAAAAAGAGTTAGGAAGTTAATTCATATATTCTTACGGATACGAAACTTTTTATCAACGAAAAATCTATACTCAATATACTACGCATTAGTACAGTCTATTCTTCAGTATGCCATTATCAGTTGGGGAGCAGCTTACAAAACTAATCTGACCCCCATAGAAATTGTTCAAAAACTAATAATAAAAATTATACTAAAAAAACCTCCAGACTTCCCAACTGACAGCATATTCGAAGAATTCAAAGTTCCAACATTTAAAAACTTATTTATAAAAAATTCAATTATACAAATTATAAAAGAAAAAGATAAATACGCATTCATAACTGAAAATCGTACTAGACTTAAACATGTATTTGTGTGCCCCAAATTAAACACTTCTTTTGCACAACACCATTATACTCACCAAGGAAAATTCTTTTTCAATAACCTACCAATAGAAATCAGAAGCATTAGGAACAAAATTCAATTGTTGAACTCCATCAAAAAGTATTTTAGAGAATGTCACACTAAAAATCTTACTTGTTTTTCTTCTTACTGAATACATATATGTTTACATATTTTAGTTAACGGGTCTGATTGCCATGTGTCTATATTACCTACACATACATATATATTGAAATACATGATTATAGTAAATAGTAATTATAATTATATGAAATGTATTAACTGTATTAACTGCATTGTATTAACTGTACACGTCTTTTTATTTGTACATAATATGTGAAATGTTAACTCTTCTTCCATCCACAAGCTAAGGCTTTTAATGGAAGACCAGTAAAATTATAATATAATGTCATATTCAATCATAAAATAGTACTTGTAAGCTATTGGATGCATGGATCTTATGGATTTTCTACCATCCCTAATTAGGATAAATTTTGAAAGGTGTTGGTCGGGAAAGGTTTTTAAAGACAGGAAAAGTTATCATAGTCTTGAAGAGATACATATTGTAGTGGAGAGGAAATAAATAAATCCGCTAATCTTTTCATGGCCGAACTATTGAGCACAAAAAACATAAAACAAATATCAATCAATGAACTGCGACTGCTCAATCGCGATAATATCAACTCTGTATAAATATTAAAAAGAGTACATCCTCTTGAAAGCCTGTGCATTATTTTTTGAATGATCAAATATTTGCAATTTGGGAGGCGGGTTTGTGTATTGCCGCCCCGGAAACCAACAACTCTTGGATAACCAACACCTCTGCCATATGTCACACCAAGTGGTTCTCTAAGTTTGGTGATTTAGCAGGGGTGTCCGGGTTCATGGGTTGAGGTGTGTTTAAGATGCGCCTACTCACCAGCTGCGTGGCGTGCTAGATCGAGAGAGGCTTGTTTGGGGAGACCATTTGACCTCTCCAACTCGTCTGTCGACCCCATCGCCTCGCGCCGCAGCGGGCGAATAGCTTCATACGTTTGACACTCCTAGATACACTGATCCCTAGATTCCTTATCACCCCCTTGTACCTTTTTTCCTTCCCAGAACATTTAGCCTTTCCTTTCCTTAAAAGGACCCTTCACACAGCATTCCCAAAGAAGACATAGGCCCTGGGGGAAATTATTTTCCTCAGAGCCTCGTGTGTGAGGTTAATGTACAAAAAAATAATAAATAAAAATAAATAAACGGATGATTACATCTTCACCGTCCGTAATCTGCCTGCAACAGGACTAGGTAGGTAAATTAACTTACCAAAGGCTTACAAAATACCTAAACATAGTTAAATCAACCGTACAGCAAGTTCTAATTGCCTTTTGACAAAATTTAAAAGCCGTGAAACAAAGCGAATGAATTAAAAAAATGATGTACTACGAATATAATTTACTACTGTTCAAGTAATCCGTACAAGTCATTCATACACACTACGCAGGAGTACGAGATGTAAAACCATGTACCTACGACTGGAATGCATAAAGAACAAGAAAAAGGAAGGGACGGTTTACACATGCAAAACCATAGACCAAGTATTATTAGATATGGTGTGTGAATTTTAAAATTAACACCGAAAGAAAAAAATTGGTTTAGGAAAACATTAATCAAAAAGAAAGTGCATTATTTCAAAGTCAAAAAATCGGAAGAAGCGTTCCTTTTTACCTTTTGTTGGGCTGCACGGATTAAATTTGTCTCCCAGCAAGTTCGTTCAATGAGCTTTTTGAATATCATTTTTCAAACACGAAATTGAAACAGCTACAAATATTTTAGTTAGGGGCTCTAGCGAACTTTATCATAAACAATTTAATCATCTATGTGAAAAATAAAATATATTTATACCTTATAGATAGTTTGAAGGCGGCGTATCGACAAAATAACAATTGACAAAAAAAATACATTTCTTTCTACCTAACATTGGTGTACATTATGAATACCAAAAAATATGCTTTAGATAAATTAAAGGTTAAATGTAAATCTTTTCGCTTGAGTAGAATACAAATAAAAATATAAATTACTCAATAAAAAATATTAATGTAAACTACTAAAAAAAAATTTTTCAATTGAAATGTATGAACGCGTTAAGGAAACAACTTTTAAAAAATACCGTATAATAGCTAAGATTATCTGTGACAGTTTCATTTGTTAATTTTTTTAGCTTTCATATAAAATTATTTACAAAATAAATAAAAACGTTTCTATACTCCATTTGTCAAGCGAATTTAATGCCTATTACCTACAATATAAGGTATACCAACAACATACACATTTTTGGCTTGTAGCTTCTTCAACAGCAGCCTTGAGATTATTTTTTCACAGAAATAACCCATTCAAAATAAAAATAAAGAAAATTACAAATCATCCAAATATTATTGATCACAGTAATCAACTACCTACTAACTACTACCTACTACCTAGGGCCTAGGCGTCTACTGGTTTTGACAAGGGAGTCAAAAATGTAATCGCGCCAGATGTTGTTTGGCTCAGAACCGGCTCTGGAGAGGGATAATATATTGTTTTTGTATTTATTGATGTACAGAGCGGATCGAAATGAAAGAAGTTGAAATGAGAATATAATATTACGTGCAAGTGAATGGAAGAAGAATTCGGGGATGCTCCAGGAGGACATGACACTATCAACTGAATCAAGTACTTTGGTCATGGAGTCGGCATAACAGATGGATACGACATAATATGATATAATGCGAATGATGCAAAGATTGCTCGCCATTTTCCATTTTCCACATTGCCATCTTATATGCCTACCCCTAACATGAAACGGAGTGATATTTATTTTATCTATCTACTTTTGCATAGTATAGCCTTACCTTCATCGAGGCTGGTTTACGTTTAACAAGAAAAACAAACAACTCAACCGATTGGTGACATATGTATATATATTTACAATATTATTTAATTAAAACCATTCTTCAAAATATTAATATGGAAACATAATATGAAACCGCTTACTGCGGTTTAAAGCTAATAAATCCACCTAGATTTAACCGTTTATGCCATATTTTAGGTTCTATAAATTTGGCACATTATGGCAAGCGATCCCTCAAAACGTTTTTGTAAACTAAACTACCAAAAATCACTCGAGGATGTTATTACCTAAATCATGTTTTCCGCCAAAACCATGTTCAGAAATCATATTACTTATTTGTTTATATATTTTAGGAAAAGTTGACAGCAAATCTTTAATTATACAACGATACAATAATAATATAATTAATTATGCCAATTATGAACTTTCCACTGATGAATAGTTAATGGTAAGGTGTACAATGTCATAGAGAAATTCTCCTTAATTAATTTCTTGTTTAGTTAGAAAATATAAAAATAAAGGAGGGTGGGGGAGGAGGAGGAGGAAATATAGGATAAGGATTAAGAGGCAAAGGACAGGAATATATAGGAATTGAACTTCTAGTTTGAGTTTTGTTGATTATTGAGTTTTTGTTTTATGTCGCGTAAAGTCGAGTTAAAAATGTCAATATGGTAATAATTTATGTTAAATGAATGTGTGGATCTGTAGTTAAATGAGTTTTGTTTGGAATTGGTCTTACAATGAGGGAGTATGCTTATGTATTTTTTGTGCGATTTGTTATTGCTACAATATTCAGGGGTACCCTGTTAATTTGTAGGTACCTACTACAGTTCTCTTCTTTCATTTCTACTGTTTCTCAGTTTATTACATGCAGTATTATTGGATAATAGTCTGTATACAAATGTGATATAATTAAATTAGTCATTTAGTTCTCTTCAAATATCTTTTTTTATATCTAGATATTTTTTTGGCAGCCCTGCCCAAGTCGCCCTCTCTTTATACATCATGTTCAGTAATAGTAATACTACTAGTGGGTAGGAAGAGAGAGGGGAGATAGTATGGACTTGTATCGCCTACCTATACCTACTCTACCTTCTAATTCTCCTTCTCCTCCCTACTATGTAATTGTGGAAACATTTCAGCAGCCGGTAATGATCCAAACCGTTTAACATGGCGAACGGAAAGATTTTCCTGAAATAGAACTGAAAATACGTTTATCGAAGTTATTGTATTCATTATACATGGATATTTTATAGTCGCTCGTTGATTCATTGTTGATACTGAAAACTAAACACGATTTCATTACGTTACGCGTATCTAACTACTGGATGAACCTATAAATAAAGTTGGGACTAGTACAAATAATCTTTAAAGTTTGTGCCTTGTCATAGTAACTAACACCCACTATTGATCGAAAGCTCTTTCCGTTTAGTTTGAAATTGTACCGGAAATCGCAACTGCGCTCTTTTTTTAGATCAGTGGGTCGTGTCATCAGGGGATTACCCAATTGCCCAACAAACGTATCTACTCCGGACAAATATTTTCATGAAATCTGAATGAACTGCATGTCGTATTAATTATTCATGTGGCTCTCTTTATCCATTGATAACAACATGATTATGAGGCGTATTTCAGTAGCGGGGGCGGGGAACGGGGGGCGCCCAAAGCGTAGGTGGTACACAGACACAGTACACACTGGCGGCAGCCGTGCGGGGGATGTTGGCGGGTGCGTAAATTATGAATGAACACGGGTGCAGCCTTTAATCATATGCAAATGATCCCACGTGTCTCGCGCCCCCCGCGCCCCGCGCCTGTCCCCACCGGAGCGCGAGAGCCCAGCACCCAGCGGCCAGCATCCACGCGCGGACATCTGCAACAATGGCTGCGAACGCATGGAGCGGAGCCCCCGCCCGCAGGTATCCTAGCATAGTTTGGGCGTGTACTATCATTTCTCGCGTTTATTTCGGAAACAAAACGCGTAGCAAAAATAATAGGCGAGCGAGAGAGCGCATCCCCCCTCCCCCGGCGGTGCCCCCCGCTCCCCCTGCCCCCACCCGGCAGGAGTATTTTGGTCCGTGTGAGCGAGCGGGAGGCATGAAGTACACGAAGCTTTTTTCTCCTCTCGCTGCAGCCGTGACGTGAACCGACTAGCGACTAGCGAGCGCCGGGCATAACGTAGTGGGAGGTTTGCGCGGTCGGACCGTCGGACGAACCAACTTGCGACTGGTATCATGCACGCGCAATGGTAATAATAATATTCCCGATCGCACGCGAGTACTTAGGAAAATAGTGACACCGGGTAGAAACTGCGTTTCGCGAGCGTCTGCGCTATTGTTAAGTGAATAATTAGAGAATCGGACCTTTTTGTTTAGTGGCGGGTAATTTTACAAACAAATTCGCGAGAGGGGGGTGCGGGTCGTGGTGCAACACCGCCTGTCGCGCGTTTCCGGAAGCGCGATTCGCGAGAGCGCGGATTTTCCGCTGCACTTTTCCGATGCAGCTTTCTGTCCACCGATAGCCAGAAAGACTCACAGGTCACGCATTGCTCTAACGGAGTAAATGGGCATCCAGTTATAGTTAGTAGTTAGTGCGGGTGGCAGTGATAAGGCTGCGGTTGGTGTAAATAGAGTGAGTGTTGCAGCGAGCAGACTTGCTGCACCGCCCCCCGCCCCCTCCCCCGCCGATGGCCACCGTATTGATTTGTATCTGGTCCTCATTGTTTCGCTTCGATTCGCTGCACTCGATTGCGTCTCGCGTTTCAATCGGTCGCTCTCTTCATTTTACGCGAAAATCATTAATGTTTACAAATGAGTTTATTATTTTACTGTGAATATAGTCAATGATTTAAGTACTCATAACTTAACATCATAAAGTGCATCAGTCGTGTTCAATAACAAACAGCGCAAATATTTGTTTAAAAAATGTATTTAATCTATTTCGGAATCAGTTCCATAAGAACGGTAATATTTTTGTGATTGTGAGTGCTATAGAATTGATTTTTTTAAATAATAGTGTGATATTATATTTCGCATCGATAGTCGCAAATCAGCGATTACTCATTTCAAAAAGCACTTAAATTTTAATGTATCTTGTAATTAATTTTTAGTTAAGTTCCGAGTAAACAACGATGTTTTTGTTGTAGGATATAGGACATTGGTATGCAATGTAAATAATACTAGTCCTAAGTTCGACGCCGATAAACAAGTGATTCATGTATTTGCCAAAAAACCAAAATAAACTTGCGTACAATCGAAACCTGTACGAAAGACAGTTTTATAACTGCTTTCAAATAAATTGTTATGTCTCGTGATGTGAAAATAATTTTAATAGACTACTTATTTCAATGAAAACATGTGCAAAAAATCATTGCGTCTGTAACTTCCACAGTATTTCTAGAAACATTTTTTATGCGTGTCTATTTTTGAGAACGCGCACCCGTTATGTGTTATGTGTCATTTTCCAATAAATCCTTGATTTATTAATTCTGTATTAAAGTTTTATGTTTTTATAATATAGATGATACCTTTCTTGAACCTATTTATAAAAACAAAATTATTTACGTAATTTTTTTTCTCTGCAAGTTTCTCATAATAATATTATGTTGCCAAAAAAGTGTAGATTATTACATAAAATTTTACTGTGACACTGTAATTTCATGTATTAATATTCTTCGATCAGTTGAATTACAAATAAATTTGTGCGCCGTAACAGCAAACAGTAAATATTGTAAAATCTATTTTAATTTGTATATAGTTGTTTTTCTGTGTACAATTTATGTACCACATTATTTACGAGATGTAAACACTCCAATTATTATTATTAGACGAGAGCTTCCATGCGTGTGTAGAATTTGATCCGTGAACTTATTTTTAAAACCCTTTAGGATTTTGCAAAACATTTTAGTTACTTCCTTCAGACCGTTTCCATTTCAAGACCAGTATCAATGTATATTTCAGTTTCAACTTTCATTTAAAAATGTCTACCAAAAAACTTGTATTATGTTTTTTCTTTATATTTATTAAACAATGTTTTATTATATTTACAGGTGACGACATCTGAGAACGCAATCAACCATGAAAAGTTTGATAAATTTACTACGAAATATACAATTTAAACACACGACAAGAATACTCGAAACGTTTTGTTATTGTTATTAAAGTTTAAGAGAGCCATAGTGTTAAAAATAATTGTGGCTATACCTAATTGAGTTACTATGCAGTCTGCATCTGCATAATCAAGAGTTGATCAACAATCCAGTAATAAATTGTGAAAGATGTAAGACATTTTATTATATTTGTGAAAAGAATACATATATGATTGCGCGATAAGTAGTTAGCTACTGATGAATTGTTCAGTAGCTGTCGGTGAAAAGTTGACCTGAGATATTTGAAGCAAGCGGTGACCTGAGCATCAACCCTGGAAGGTCTACTCATCCCCGTAAAGCTGTCGCCCTGGGCGGGGCCAAAAGACGCGGTGTCTCCCTCCGTGCAATCGGCCATGGCTGCCGAACCTGGTAAGTGCATCTTCATCACTTTTATTATTCCATATAGGCAAATAAGTACAGCCTACCCTACCTAACTCACATGTAATTATAAATTTATAAAAAATATGACTAGAAATCAATGAACACATTCGAAAATACGCGCGAAGTTCCAGCTACGAATCGCAGCGACGCGCGCGCCCCATTGATTGCACTACTATATCGTGTCAAAAGCAGAAACTAGGTATGCAAAATGACGCACGTGTCATATTCAAATGTGGACTATTCTACACAAAAATATGCATAATGCGCATTCAAGGGAAGACTCGTTTGTTTTAGTGTCGAAAAAGGCGGTGACTTTCGGTACCTCTTTTGATTAGTACAACTTAACTAACGAATTGATTATCATAATTGCGTTGGCTTTCGTGGAAATATAGATTTAAATTTTACATTAATTGGCGTGTAATGTGCAAAATAAAGCGGTTATTAGGATATTTGACGTGGTTGTAATCCCAATCAAACATCGACTAAAGCCGAGTCAATTTTTGCTAAAACTTACCAAGTATGTGGTTAGTTTTTTTTTTAATATCTATGAATTCGCTGTTTTTTCTCACTGCCAACCCTGATTAAAAACTCTGTGCACGCCACTGCTTTTACTCCTACCATCAACACCATCGTCAACATTATCATCATCGTCGTCATCGGCGCAAGAATAGATGCATCCAGCATAGGTGCATCCTGGTGCACTTCAATGCCTATTGTTTATGAAATAAGTTCGTATTACCTACGTACCTAGTCCTATGTAGAAAAGAGAATACCGCACATTCCCGACAATGTTAGATATTTTCTTTTTTGCATCACATATTTGTATAATGTATCACTATATCTACAACTTGATACACTATACGGATTTTTTGTATCTACAAAATCTACGACTGCAAAATTACTCATATTTAGGTAGGCAAGTACCTACCGAAATGTTTTACTTAAAAATATAATATGTTCTCATCGCAACTATTTTCACACTAAAAACATTACAATATTTTGAAAATATAGCTTCCCAATCACCGATACATTTTTACGCATCACTACTAAAAACTTTATGGAAAAATAGGTAAGTATAACTAAAAAAAATACTAGGGATAGGTACCTATTAAAAAAAATGTTTTTGGTCGTACTTAAAAACCTCTAAGTACCTAATTACCTGTACTTGTTTTACCAAAATTATCGAATGATACTATTTTACTCTCAATCTGTTGCGTTTGTAACGGCCATAAACAAAAAATGTGTTTGGTAAAATGCTTCTAAATTACAGATGCGTACAAAATATGTTTCAAATACGACTAGGGCTCAAATTACTACCTTAAGTAGGTACTTGATTTGGTTATTTG
Source organism: Hesperophylax consimilis (assembly GCF_061612785.1). Lineage (NCBI taxonomy): Eukaryota > Metazoa > Arthropoda > Insecta > Trichoptera > Limnephilidae > Hesperophylax > Hesperophylax consimilis. The sequence goes on along the minus strand of NC_142839.1, from coordinate 9,951,242 downwards.
GGCACATCTCTGTTTATGGGACTACGAAGTACGGGTTAATTCGGAATTTGAAAAACGAACGTGATGGAAAGATGAACAATGCAACTTGATTTTTGTTTCTGAAAAGGATCATCTATTTTAGGAGTTTACATGCTTTATAATAATATATCCGGGTAACTAAGTAGGCACATACATGAAAAGTGTCAATTAGTACCTAACCAAAAATAGGTAGGTAGATACTAGGGAGTTACCTATAAAATAAACATTTTTATATTATTTTTTGCACGTGAGAATCAGGTGGACATTATCTATTATTATTATATATTATTTTTAATCTGATTTAAAAACGTAAATTATAGGCGTCTTATATTTATATTGGTAAATAATTAAACGGTCCAACGTAATATAGTTAACCACATGCCTAAGTACGTAGGTAGTTATTTTTTATTTTTTTTTTACTTCTCTCATGTTTTTCTTTCACATTTTTGACTTTTTATTTCTTTCATTTCTATTTATCTGTTAAATTTCTTAATACCTACATTTTTTCTTCTCATTTCCTTGAGAAGAAAAAATTGGAACATATTACTGTCACCTCGGAGCAGGCAAAGCGTGGTGAGGTGAATTATATAATAAAAATAATTGATTCTTCTTTAAATAATATTACTGAAACTAACTTTATTCTAAAATAACTTGAGATGATTAACGATTTGAATTTTTTTATGACAAAGTAAATAATATTATTTATTTGATTACTGATTAAAAAGTGTTGTTATCCGAATTTGCCGTGAATTCGTGATTGATTAATCACACTCGGCGCTTAAATTTTTTACGTAGTTATTATATACAGTAATCAGAAGCTTACTACCGCAAGCAATTAATTTAATTTTTTGCCGGACTAAAAGTGTATTTAGGTAGATTTTGCATGTGCAAAAAAATCTCGCTGTGGGTCTTTCTTCTCAACGGATTCCTTTACCCTCTTCATCTTTTCAGTGTTTATGTTTTTTTATCATTCCAGATTATTATTAACTAGCTGTATGTTTAAAACAATAAAACTTTGTAAGACGCTCATTAATATGCCCATGTTTATCTACTTCAATATTATTTATTAACTATGAGAGATATTACCCGCCTATTCTGCCCCCCAGTCCGTATAAAGCTTGTAAAAAAGATATTCAATTGATATCGAAGCATGTACTAATTCTAAGTATATATTTATATTATATGCGAGTACCTAATTAGATATCGTATGCAAGTAGGTACCTAATTAACTTCATAACCTCAAAAAGAATTACAAAATATTTCATAGATAATAGGTAGGTTCTCGAATATTGCGAAGATGAACAAGCGAGATAACATAAAATCCTATATTTCTCAATAGTAAAAATTATTTTCCAAAACGTCTTCATAATATATGTAAAAAAAACTACGTCGTGTGTAGGCTGGTAGGTACTTACTACCTAATTAATATTTACGAAAAAATGAGAGACAACATCAATGATATTATTTAATTTTTTACCCACTTGCATGCTATTATTTTAAATAGTCTGCTGTTTTAATACATATCTGACTAGTAGACCTGCCTAAAGTAAAAATAAGTGCAAGCAATGGGTCTTATAATATATTTTATTTGATTCAAAATAAATTTTACAAAAAGTTTAACTCAAAAAAATATCTATTATTGTAATAAAATTATTACCTAGCCATAGAATGTACAAATATAATATGCAACATTGGATTATATTTGAAAATGTTTGCACTCTTGTATACTTACATGTAGATAGGTATTAAGGAGCGTCGCAAATGTATAATATACATATTTGAAAACCATGCAAAAAAAAATCGTTCATAAGTTGTTCTTTTGGCATTCACCACAGATCCGAAAATTCGTAAAAAATAATTCAATATTTCTTGTTTTATAACTCAGCGGGAATTTCAAAGTACCTAATCATTATTCATTTTCGTAATAGCAACATTATTAATCACTCCTGACATCTATTGAATATTGTCAGAAACACAAAGAAACTGAATATTCCCGCTATTATCGAAATCAATAAACAAACAACAAACCAATATTGCATTATTTTACGTAGGGTTTTGTGGAGATCGTTTTTTTTAAGCCAAAGTGTTCATTTGATCGTGTTAAAATATGAGAAATTAAGAAACATCCATACAACATTAGGTATTTTATGCCGCCTTCATGTTTCAAGAAAGTGAGTTTCAAGAGTTGAGTGACGAGCTGACGAGTGACCATTCTACAATCTGGATCTATATTTTTGACGGTTGACGAAAACATTAATATCATTCCATAATTTCTTTGATTAAAGTTGAACGCACTTTCTGATTAGTTTCTCGTCAGTTTCCTGCATTATTCTCATGTATTTCAGGGCCCGCAGAGCAGCAGTATTCCCTGAGGTGGAATGACTTCCATTCTGCCATCCTATCATCGTTCCGGCATCTTCGTGATGAAGAGGACTTTGTCGACGTGACGCTGGCCTGTGATGGATGCTCCTTCAACGCGCACAAAGTGGTTCTCTCAGCCTGCAGCCCTTACTTCAGGAAACTACTGAAGGCAAACCCGTGCCAGCACCCCATTGTGATATTACGCGACATTCAGCAGAAGGATATGGAGAGCTTGCTGAGGTAGTTTCGAACGATCTTTAACATTAAAAAATACATTTTAAAATTTGAACGTGAAATACTCTTAATAATTAGGAGGTACTGATAACGGTAATTATTACCCTAACTGCCGCACTTTTAGGCACAGATTATGGAATTTACACTGTTTCAACAATTAATATAAGAAATAACTATTTACATGCATAAAATAAATTCTGGGTTAATAGTAATTTTTGCGTATTTACATTGAAACGAAACTTTCACAAATGTCACTCCATGTAAAAAAAGGCCAAAATGGGAGCAAAGGGATCGTTTTATAAGGCAAATTTTGAAATTTTGTTAAAAATGCATCTTTTACCATTTATCCCGACATAAATAGTTGTTTCCCGTAGTAATTAAGTTGAAATGAAGAGTATTTTCAATAATCTGTAACTATTAGAAGTGCGACGGTTAGGGAAATATTTACCCTGATAATATACCTACATTATGTTTCCGAATTTCAAGAGTCAAAATGAGGTATAATTTGTACAAAATATTTGGTTTAGATAAATAAAAAGATCTGTTCATTTTTTTACAAAAGTGCCATATTTATTTTCCACTACTAAAAATTAAATGGTGTTACTTTGGTACTTTGTTTCTAGTTTTCTAATGGTACCTTAAATCCAATTAAAGTCATATTAAAAAGCCACATATACCCATGTACCCTTTTTCAGCTTATGAAGAAATTCACTGATTATGTATATAGTTGATTCACAATTTAAAGTTTAAATACACAATTCTATACATTTATTATCTGTTCATGCTAAATTGTGGCTTCACATTTGAGTCAGCACACATCTCAATCTGAATATATCAAAATAGTGGAACATGCTCATAATACAAGACTAACCGCAAACGATGGACTTGTTATTCTCAGATATCTAAATAAATACGGTTCAAGAACCTTAGAATACAATGTCCTTAAAATTTAAAACATGTTACCAAACTCAATAAAAAATTGTGAACTAATTTTGAGCGTGCTGAAAAAATGGTTATGTGGAAAAGACTTTTTGCACTGATCTATTTTTCTCTCTGATATTCTTTGTACTTTTTCTGATTCTATATTCATTTTTTGTTGTTTTGTTTTTTTTTTATTTTATTCACTATGTATTATTTTCTTTAATTTTTTAATCATATGTCTATGATTCAAAATAATAATGTTATATAATACTAATGGGATTCATCCTAAATTTTAAAATATAATGTAGATTGATGGTTAATAAGAACCCATTGATAAACTACTGTCTAGCAGTTTAAAGGTATTTCATTGCAATTGTATAACATTATTTTTTTTAAATTAAAACTTAAACCATTATATTATATTTTGACAATATTGTTTTACTCTAGGTTCATGTATAATGGTGAGGTTCACATTGGACAAGAGCAGTTGGGAGACTTCCTGAAGGCTGCCCAGATGCTTCAAGTACGGGGCCTGGCCGATGTTCCTACTCCCGGAATGCCCATCAACAATGTAGAACACAAACTATCCCCTGTAAGTACCTACCTTCCCATAAAGATTATAATATAACTGGTACAAACATAGAAGAGGGTGGTCTTGAAAATTCTTTATATAGCCATCAAGATTATTATCCATTTAATGAGTACTAAAAATCCTAAATAGTTCCTACCCATAAATGATCTTATCTTTTACCCTCTCTTGATGCACAGCATCCTTGATGTGATTTTTCACAAAAACAACGTTACACAAATTATCCAATTATTGTTATTATTATCATTATAACAAATTTTTATTAGAAATTGCATGTTAAGAAGTTTGGTGCCTGAAATTTAAAAAATATATATATATAATCGTTTTTGATCATTTTTTTTCCAGTCTTCCACAAGTCTTCCTTGGCCCGAGACCACCCACAATAGATCACGAGAACGAAGTCGTTCTCGCAAAGATGCTTCCGGACATTCCCCCCCTCCTCCAAAACGCACCCGATCTTCCGACCTTTACCAAGCACAGCTGAGAAATAGGTAATTAATATCTTAAATATCTTATTCTCCTTCATAAAAATTATCCCTGATAAAATTAATTGTTCTTATCCTGAAAAAAAGTATTACCTGCTGTGAAAATTTTCAGTTACGAAAAAATTAAAGCCAAGTAGGAATTTTTTCCCCTCAAATGATTTTTATGTTTGCTGATGGCAACATTACTTCAGTTTCAATAAAACATGAACAACTTTATCTATTATCCATTTTAAAATTGGAATTACTTCTTAGGAGATTCAACTAAAGGACTACCCATTTAATTGAATGCTTAAACTAACACTTTATAAGAAAGTTAACCTTTTGATTGATTTTCAGGGTTGAATCACTCACCACTCAAAACCATCGGAGTCCTGATAGATCGCTCAACAATGGATTGGACTTGAGAGACTCTCTCCTAGGACAGGCTTTAGAAGGCGGCCCTCCCTCTCACCCGAACAATATGGTATGTTATTTCATTTTATATACAATATTGTCCAAAGCCACCGTCAATGATTTTCAAAATGTCCACTTTTTAATAATAATAATATTTGGATGATTTTTATGGCATTATTTTTGTGAAAAAAACACCTCAAAGGCGCTGTGCAAATATATAATACATTTCTACGATGATCATCGATTACTAACCATAGACTAGAACTATTATCAACTTATGGCTGAGAGATTGCATCCACCTGTTCGATCACTAATACTAAACTATATGTAATATTTGGCTAATTTATATAGCGCCGTTTTCGTGAAAAATCACATCAAGGGTGCAAAATGTACAATGCATTTGACCAATGAATGTGATGCTGCGTTAGAATGTACTTATATTATTATAAGTTTATATTCTGTAAAGGCAGAACATATACTGGACCATACTTACCTGGGAGGTCACTTGAGATTAGGGTTGCCAGATGGTATCCAAAAGGAGGACATGTCCTCCTTTTCCATGTTTTGTCCTCCCTTACCTACTGTAAGTCCTCCTTTTTGCTAAACATCCGAAATATTAATAAAACAGCCAAATACCCGTGTTTTACCAGCGGGCGAGACGACTTTGATGCCAAAAATGTTCTGTTTACGACTGCCATGTGAATGTGGGCAACAATTGCTTTAGAAAGACACGTAGCTATGAACTACGTAACTTGATTTCATTTCTTAAATCAAAATCAGATGAAGATGAAGCATATTATGATTTGAAGTTGCACGAGCAGTGGTAAATCTACTTCAAAAGTGTTAAAAACATTGAATTTTTCTTAGAACTGCTCAAGATCTGCGAGTTATATTTTTGTATAAGCGCACATAACGCAAATGTGGAAAGATTTTTTTCACTGATTAATACTCAGTGGAGCAAAGAGAGGAATATACTAAGTGTGCAGTCAGTTAAATCTTTTGTTTTTACTCCATACAACTTCAAAAACATGAAATGTGAAGATTTTTATAATTATTTGTTAAAAAACCAAGAACTTCTTTCCAAAATTAAAGCAGCTCAGCTAAATATGATTAAAATAATGTAAAAAAATTCGTTTAATTTCTGAATGTCCTCCTTTTTTTACAGAAAATCCTCCTTTTTGGACCCATCTGCCCTCCTTTATCAAATTATCATCTGGCAACCCTACTTGAGATTAACACTGTTTATGGTTTATTAGAGAAATTTAGATACAGTTTGCAAATTTGCAGATGACATAATTGGAACTATTATTGGTATTTATTTTAATAATATATATGTGAGTGTGTTTAGGAGAGTACAGTAATTTTTATATGGAGAGATTCAACAGTAAAAGGATTTGATGAGAATTTATCTTCCCAAATGTGATTTGTCCCTTGGTATGAGACAGATTGAAGAATAAGATTTTGAATAATGTAAATCCAATAAGAAACATGTGATTTGGATATATTGTAAAGTTGTATAATGTTTTAATTACTCCTCTTTGCCTAACATAATGAATATGTGAGAATCTAAGCTTGCACTTTTTGAATTGCGATAATCATGTGTATTTACATCTAATTATGTATTATTATAAACTAGGTCATCACAATTCAATGTTATGAAAATAAACTCAGTTTACAATGGTTAGTCGAAATTCGAAACCACTGAAACAGTATTAGTAATTTTTACTTATTATATAAAATGGTTATTATAATATATAAATTATTTAGTATTTCTATTTCAAATTAGACACATGTATTAATTTGTTTTACGATAGCAAGTGCAGGTAGTTTAACGAATTTTTATACCTGGGGTGGGTAACGACTAACTTACCCAGTTTTTGAAACTATGTTAATGAAAAGATCTGTTTTAACCTGTAAACTAAATGAACAGAATGTCAAAATTTCACCTCAGGCCTATTTCTTGAACGTTTATAGTTTTTAACATCATAAAATATGCCGATGGATTTAACAGTATGAAATAACCTTCAATGTTGAAATTAATTGTGTATTTTAATAATGCAAATTTTGTCTTACCTAATAAGCATTCCCCATTCTTCCAGAAAATAAACTCAGACAACTCCCTGCAGGCACAGTCGACAGGCGAGGACTCTTCTTCCGACGCGGCCATGAGTGATACAGAGATGGACCTGCCCCCGCGTCACGCCCCCCAGCCCAAGCTGGAGCCCCAGGACTACTGCGGGGATGATGGCATGATGGGACACAACGGGGGAATGATGGACCAGCAGAGGAACCCCAACTTCCCCGGAGCCTTACTGGGTTTACAAGGTATAGTGATGATTATTGGCGATGTTTCAAAATTTTCCTTATTTATATCATCGAATCTTTTACATTGTGCTTTAACCTCTTGAACGCCAGCGTATCCTTAACCGGTTCTGTGCCATAAACGTTCACGAGCTTTTCGTTGCCGTGTACGGCAGGCGGGCCATACAAGATTAGCACGTTTACTCGCCCTTCTTTATTCCTTTGTTATATCATGTATTTAGAATAATTTAAAATATGGAACACATAGAGATATCTATTTGGATGATCGAGAAACACTTTAATATTACAGTTTATTGATATTACCGACTTTACAGTGATCTAATTTGTTGCCAAAATATTCACAGCCATACTAATATTAATACCTTCTGGAATTAAAAAAGTTAAGGATACGTTTAAAAAATCATTTCTCTGAATATAACTAGCTATTCTGGGGAAACTACATACGGTAGATTATATACTATTTTTATAAATATATAAACACATTATCTGGTAGGACTGTACAATTTACAAAAACATAATTTTGCCAAAATCAGATGGCGCACGGCGAAAATTTTGTATCGGCACTCCAAGAGTTAATCAATACTGTAGCATTGATGGTTTCTATTGTAGTTATTATACAAGTTAATATTACAAATTATAATACTTGCATAATAACTGCCATTGTTACTATAATTTATATCCATATCGGTACATATTTAAAAATAGTCAATTATATTGAGATTATACTATCTCTACTTCCCTATACATATATGATCTGGTTCATTATTATCTGATAAACTCTATAATTAATAGTAAGGTTGTGTTCAAGGTCTGCTCCCTGGTCCCTCCGGCATGCACGGAACTCCTGATAACTTTGGTAAGCTAACACTATTACTTTATTTATGCTGGCATGGAAGTTTGACAAAATTTGTCTCTTATTTTTTAGCATATTCGCTTACACGAAATAGTACACTCATCTTTTCACTTATCATCAACTGCGACGGAAACTTGAATCTTCAATCTAGTTTTAATTTCCTCCTAACAACATTAAATTATATTCTCGGAGACAAATTTTGGAAACAACATGTTTAATACAAATATGCTTTTACATTTGAATTATTTAACAATGATAACCTTTTGAAATTACAAAATTAGTATTTTTATAACACTATATAATATTTTATTGAAATAATCGAGCAAAACGAATCATACAATATGTGGAGGAATGTACCCAGAGGGAAATGCAAAATTTATACTTGGCTTATTAATTTACTTACATGGCAAAAATAGTTTCAAACGTTCTATTATACAATGATATTTTCATTTGATGAATATATGTTGTCAGTTATGCACAAATGTAAAATTGATATAGAATACTTGATGCCCAAACGGGTGAAAAGGGAAAAGAATATAATATGTGCGTGCAGGTTGGTTGAAACGGTGTGGAGTTGTGATAATCATGCGGTGTCCGTCTGCCGCAGGACACGACTGGACAGGGACAGGGGGAGCCACTAACTCTAGCGGGCAGGGGGACCCCCGGCTCGTGCCGCAGACCTCCGGTCTTATGAACTCCTGGGCACAGGCGCCGCCGCACGCAGCCCCCGATATCGGCAAGATGCTGGGAGACCAAAGCTACGGGAAATACCCCATGTACGGGGCTAGCACGGGCCTGGCCCCCGGAGAGCACAGCCCGCAGAACAAGCCCAAGTGCCCCGAGTGCGGGAAGGTCTACAGCAATAACAGCAACCTCAAGCAGCACATTGTCAACCTGCACTCCACGCCCAGCGAGATCTTCCACTGCCACATGTGCTCCAAGGGATTCAAGACACGCCAGTATATGCAAATACACATGCTCTCTATGCACGGCATTCGACAACGCAAGAACTACGATTCCAACTCCTCCTCTCCTTCTATGTCTTAATAAGTTATATTATAACAAACTAATGTAATATCAGTGATATCGCTAGGTATAAAGTATGTGTATTAGATGTGTATCAAAATCAATTCACCCAACGCATTAGAGACAACAGATCAGATTAGAGACAAACACAACTCTGCCTCATTCATAGATACTATATGCATGAGTATTGCGTACGGCGTACCTCCCCGGTGCGGTGTATTTGCATGAAGATTACTAGAGTGGTAGAGTGGCGAGTAATGTGACTGACTAACCGCCGCCTCTGTGTTGCAGGGGCGGCACTAATGGGTGGCGCGCCGTCCTACCGGCCGCAGTGCCTCATGTGTGGGCGCGTGTACTCTTCCACCTCCAACCTGCGCCAGCACATGCTCAACGTGCACTCGCAGACGGACCGCGAGCAGTGGCACGGCTGCGCACACTGCGGCAAGAAGTGCAAGACCAAGCATTACCTCATCAACCACCAGCTGCAGGCGCACGGTATTAGGCAAAGACAGGGCACATAATATTGGAGGTAGCTGCCGCCGCCCCCCCTTCCGTGGAAACAAAAGGCTGATTAGATTAACTGGATCTACGACAGATTGGAAATGAAACATTGTACTAAATTGTGAAAGTGCCAGTATTAAGATGTGATAACTATTTGTTCTCGGTGAAAAACTATCATACTTTCTAATGGTTTTCTGAATCTAAATAGTTTTTACGGTATTTTAGAATCATAAACTTGAAAACATACATATTATCTAGTAATATATCTGCAATAGTATATCAGTACAGATAAATAATAGAAAACTATAGTTTATTTTGCTTCCTTCCTCCGAGCTGTGCATAAAAGAGTATTAGTTTTCCCAAATGTACGATGGGTATGAATGCAGCTTGTATAAAGTAAAAAATAAATAGCTTTTAAATTTCTGATAAAATGAAGGGCCATACGTATTTTTATAAAACTTGCATCAATGGTGTTGTCTTTAATTGAATTGCAGTAGATATTCATTTAGCCAAAGCCAAAGGCTGCTTTACTATAAAATAGTCAGTAATAAGTTTAATATGGGCATTGCAGATGCCGCAGTTTTGAGGGAGGACTCTACTCCTACTGCCCCCCAGATAGTAAAAGCAGAACCTCCCCAGTACCCCGCTGCGCCCCTCTTTACTCAGAAACAATTATCCCCCTTTCTCGACCAAAGCTATAATTACTTGGAAAGTGAAATTGTGAAAATATTATCAAGCGGTTCTGTGAGAAACAACAGGGAGCTAGACTGCCCCTTGTGCGGTGTGCCTCTAGCCTCGCTGGCTGAAGCTCGCCATCACATCGATCTCCATTATCCAAGAGACAGTCCCTTATGTCCTGTAGCCACGTGTGCCAGACTTTTTGCCCATCCCAACTCCGTACGAAACCACATGCGTATCAAACATCCGGAACAATGGGATAAAATGAAAACCCTGAAATGGAGTTGTGGCTGGAATGTTTAAAACACAATTCGACATTTATATTGAGTATGCATTATTAAGAACACAGTTACATTATAGCAGTAGAAATTTAAAGATAACCTAAGGAAGATGGAGCTGAAATCTAATTATTTTTTTATATAAATTCATCCTAATGTAAAATATTGTACCTATGCGCTTTTATTTTGATAATATCTATTTAGATTTGATTCTGAAATTTTAAAGTTTTCTTAAAATCAAGTTGCAAATCAAACCCACCACGGAAAGATCTCAACATTAATTTAGTCGCTGTATTTTTAAGATGAATTCTGTATTTTACTAATAGAGCAAACATGTAGTAGTACAAACATGTACACGCAATGCACTATATTTATCTTTGTAAAAAAACTAGCATTTCAAGTAAAGTTTTTATTTAGCCTTAGAACAGACTAAAATTGTATTGTTTTTTACCAAATAATATTTTTTGACTGAGTTTTTCATTAAATTGTAGATTGTACATTAATATATAAATTTTATAAAACTAGATCTGCCATAAAGGCTTCAATATATATTATTATATCAACTGAATAATAATCAGGCACTTACTAAACTATTTTAGATAAACCTTATAGGGGGTTGTTATGATGAAATTTAAATAAAAACAAATGTTCCTCATCTGTAAAACAGAGTACTTTTAAGATTGTATGTTACATATATAAAAACGCTTTTACTGCATGTAACTTAATATGTGAATATTGATTATAATAATCAAAAGAAAATAATGTCAGTGTTTATATTGTAACGATAACTGAATAAATCTGCCAAAATAATACTACTGAGTTTGTATGATTCGTTTTGCTTCCCCATTTACTTATAAACAAAAGATCATTTGCTTCTATGGACAAAACTAGTCAAAAACAATCAAAATAAAATATGATTGTATTTCAAGAAATACAAAGATTGGAAATATTGAGTATAACCTGGTATTTTGTGACAGTATCGCGCCGGTCATTGGACATGTTACGAGTTCGGGCGACAGACCCTCGACCGTGCCCCAAATGTGGCAAAATCTACCGCTCTGCACACACCCTCCGCACACATTTAGAAGACAAACACACCATATGCCCTGGCTATCGGTAAGTCCCAATTGAACCCGCTTTTTAATTCAACTTGACAACAAACAAAACGTCTACTTTTTATCTACAATCATTCCATACCTTTGGTTGCATTTTCTAAGCACACAGTGCACTTTCTATGGTTCATACATTCATAAAAAGACAAATTAAAGATCAGCAATAAACTAACTCAGTTGAAAGAAATACATAATATATTATTAAACACTGATTACATATCAACAAATTGTAGAGGAAATATGAAGTAACTGTTGTCAAATGAACGCAACATATTTATATGACTTATTTCCATAGGTGTGTATTGTGTGGCACTGTTGCTAAGTCCCGCAATTCCCTCCACTCGCACATGTCCCGCCAACACAGAGGAATTTCTACCAAGGATTTGCCGGTTCTGCCCATGCCAAGCCCTTTTGACCCCGAACTAGCAAGCAGGTACTTCAGGCAATACTTCAAATTAAATTACTTACTAACACTCTGGAATGTGCCAAACCCTAATGAATCAGGTATAGAAGCACGTATAAGGTCTATCGTATACAGATACTTATAAGCTATTCGACTTTGATGCAACCACTAGTCGCCTAATGCTGGTTTCCGTACACAAAACGCTACCTGAATTATACTGAACTTGATCATTTTTCCAAGTCCAGCTGTGAAGTTAATAGGTAGACTAAATCTAGCGATGAAGACAATGTTCTTCTCTTCTTTATTATAAAAAATATTTAGCGTGGCGAATTCGTCTCCGCCAAGGAACTACATTAGAATGATGTCAAATGGACTTTTCCAACTTCAATTCCGCCTTAACTCCTAAATCCCTTCTTATGTATTCCGGTAAATTATAGTTATATAAACATGGATGTTTTCCCACCTCCAGAAAAAAATTTACATTGATGTAATGTAATATAATATAGTAAAAAGTTTGCATTTAACACCGGTGCTTATAATCAAGAATTAAAAAAATAAGTCATGTTCAGACACCATTCTGTCAAATGAGCACAGTAGACGCATATGCGACATGTGTAGCTTGCGACTAACACTGTCAGTAGCATGCAACTGACTTGGGTTACGTGTACAAAACTCGTGTTGCTTGTAAGTATCTCTGCGTATAATAGGCCTAAGAGGACGATGAAAATTAAAGAAGGAAGAGGGGTTTTTTTGTTATTTGTTTTTGGGGTGTTATGCCGTGTTGCGCTAACTCCTTCTTTAGCCAACGTTTCGGACAGCATTGCAGTGTCCATCATCAGGGCAGATGTGTTATTTTATAATAAAATAAAATTAAACATAAAATATGATGATGGATACTGCAATGCTGTCCGAAACGTTGCCTAAAGAAGGAGTTAGCGCAACACGGCATAACACCCCAAAAACAAATAACAAAAATACTTTTGGCCGTGAAAATCTTAAATCATATTTAAGGAAGAGGGGGTCTAACCAATGATTTGAGGCACCGCAACTTCCAAGTCCAGCATTGAAATGTACACAAATGAAAGTAGTAGACTTGAAAATACCGCTTCCCGCACTCAAAACTGGCATTTGAGAACGAATGCATGCGCGCTATGCTTGCACTAACATCCGCCATTGTCCGCTATGTGATTTACCTTAAAAATCAGGTTTTTACATTCTAGATTGCTTGCAAAGGCCGGAGTGAAGATATCGCCGGCTGAACTGAGGGCACGAGCTTCTCCCACCGGACCGCGGCGGTCTGACGTCAAGCTGGATGCAAAGAGTGCTCACTCTGCTGCCTCCGAAACCAGCTCCTTGTGCGGAGACAATGATCCGGAAGACCTGACTATCACGCAGCACCGATTCGACATGCTGCCCATGTCTCCTCCTCCAAGTAAGCAGCTAAACAGATCATAACCATAATAATAAAATTATAAGCTATTATATTATAATAAATTAGTAAGTGTGTTTTTCTTTTCAGTTAACTTATGTTTAATAGTTTTCGTTTCAGCCATGAACCATCACAATTCAAACACAACAATTACTAAGGTTCCAGCAATCAAGGCAATAGCGGCCAAAAGTATAGACTCCATAGCGCAGAATTTAAGTGGGAAACAAGAAGACTATCCCGCAGCCCTCGGAGGGTCAGCCATCCTAGACACCTACCTGCAGTTCATGGCAGAAAACACGTTTGGTAAGTTATTAAATATATGTAAAAACAAGAGAGTTTTCAATCATTGTATCAAGTCTTACAAAAACCTCTTTTAAAAAGGTTTTTATGTTTAAAAAGATTTGATAAATTCTAAATGTACATTATTCTACAGGAATGGGTATGTCACAAGAGCAAATAGCCGCCATGCACGCGGCTAAACTAGCACAGCTGAATGCCCTGGGAACGCAACTAGAGCGCAAGCATCTCAGCTTTAACAAGTTGTCCCCACCTCCACAGGGCCCCCTCCACCACCACTTCTTAGAACAGATGCACCAACATTATGCCAAGAAAGACCTCCGAGATGATGAAGCTCTAGACCTTGGAAAGGAAAAAGACAGAGAAAAGGAAAAGGCAAGACACCGTGAGATCGTCGAGATCGACATAGACAAAGAAATCGAAGATCAGAACAGAAACACTCGCAAATTAGATGTCAGCGAATATGATAAAAGAGAGATTTCCAGGGATATGTCAAGGGATATGTCCAGAGATATATCTAGAGATTTGTCCAGAGATTTGTCCAGAGATGACATCAGAAACGATAAGAGAGATAAACACTTTGGAGATAGCAGCGAGCCAGAAGATGAAGAGTACTCAGATGAAGATATCCAGAAAGATTGTGAATGAGACAGAGAAGAAACTAATGAAATCAGTATCTCAAATCCTTAGATATTTTCCATATTATTTATCCCGATAAGGGTTTTATATTTTTTACTTTGTACTTATATTTTATTTTGAAGATTGTGTTTACAAGAAATGTCAATATTGTCATATTTCTTATGAACGCATTTGAAAATTGCTAAGGGTTTGACTTATGTGATTTAAATGGGAATATAAAGCTTTGTACAATATTATTCTGTCCGGTAATATTGGACGGAGTTTTTGAACTGTTAGTATTAATATAAATGCATTTTAGATTGCAAGGGTAAACCGTTAATAAACATTATTGTATGTACAGTAAAAATCCAAATAATATTAAGTTTAATTTTTACCATAATGATTGGCAAGTGGTCTATGTTAGAAGATTTTTGGAAATATACAGATTTTACATTTATTGTTAATTTGAAGACTGCCATAAGAAGGGCGTCTCTCTCAACTAGGGTTTTAGATAAATCTTTCATTTGTTTGTGCCATTTCATTTTGAAAATTAACATTTATATTTTAGGATAGATAAGAGTTTTGCATATAAATTGAACAATTTAGAAAAGACGATTGTTGTATGCACATCCAAGTGCATGATGCTTGTATGCTTTATTTGACATACACAGATTCCATCCATCTACCTCAAGTTATTGTAGTGTTAAACAAATATTCCTCCAAAATACAAACATATAATTCCATCCATCTACCTCATATTGTATGTGAATTTAATTATTTTTAAATACTAAATCAATAATATTTAATTAGTCCAAAGTATGTAATAAGACCAAACTCACAATTCAAAAAGGTTTAAAAAGATATCCCCTTAGGTTAATATAATATATATTACAATTCCAAGCTCCAACCTCAAATACTGCCTCATAAATGTGTGTTTATTTTAATGACAACTTTTACAATTTATTATTATTGTTACATACATATAAATTACTAAGTATACGATCCGTAAGTACTGAGCTTCAAACTTGAAATGTATTTAAATTCAAAGTAATAGATATCACTACAATTTAACGCACAGTGAATTATTATATGGAAACAAACAGGCTTTAAATATTCATATGAGATGTAATCGTTTGCATTCAAGTATTTAAGATAAACCATTTTGACACATTTACAAAAGAAAGCCATTACTAATCACCCCCTCAAGACTAAAGTAACTAGTAAACATGTTGTGCGTGAAAGCAATACGTCAGTCAATGTAGCTGTAACATTTGTAAGAAGTGATACTTCTCCCTTTTAAATGTACCTATATCTTAAAAGATGTTTTAGTCAAATTGTTAAAATATATTTCGTACATATGTATTTTGAATACAAACTGGAAAGCAGTCTGATCAAATGATTGTGTACATTATGTATTGAAGCGTTTATAAAAACACTTCAATACATAATGTACACAAATGATTGTGTACATTATGTATTGAAGTTTATAAAAAATTAAGATGAAAAGTTTGAAAAAAAATTCATTCAGGCTAAAGAATCATGATAGTATACTATAAATCTTAAATAAATATTTTAATAATCAATGTTTTTAAATGGTCGACAGTGTTTAAATGTACTTGAAATATTTTTGATATTATCACAAAAACTTCAAAATCCTTATAGTACAATATAATAAACATTCGTATACTCAAGTAAGTTTGTGTCTTATAATACAATTATTAGATATTTCAGAATAAAGTAAATCATACATTTGTATCATTATTCCCATGATAAGTTTGGTTTTCTGTAAACATGTTAGCTTGTTTTGTATTATTCCAACTATTGTTGAATAATTATTATTTGTCGTATTATAAGTAAATTTGCCCAAAGTGTGGGTGATACTATTTACGCTTATGAGAAAACATTCAAATCAGTTATTTAATAATTAGTATTTTGTATTCTGTTGTGTTGTGAATAAGTAAGGTTTCCTCGAATTGAACACAAGCAAGTGAACAAATAATTATTTTACTCTTCGTATGCAGTTATCTGTTATTGAAATACTGGTTTAAGATATTTCATTAGAAATAGAAGAAATATTTATTAAAAATATGTAAGTTACCAATATTTCAACTCGGTCAGCCATTCTCAAATAGTCATTCTGGTTTCACCAGAACTTAACCCATATAATATATATTTACTTATAAAATACAAACAATTTTATATATTAAAAACTTACCTCTTACCCGCTGCTAGTGAAAATGTAGACATACTTAGAATGAGAAATTTGTTAAGGACTTGAGTGACTAATATTGTCTGGCATTTACTTGAAATACCTCGTGAGCGTTTAGAGTAGGACCTATGACCTGAGTCAATAAGAAAGTGGGAATGATATATATTATGTAATGGAGTTGTTGTGTTTGTTTGTGGGCAGAAGGTAATGCAGTGCAGTGCCGCAGTGATAGCGGCTAGCGGCCGATGTTGCATTTATAGTAATGTATGTATTGAAAGCTTGCTACGTAAGGTTTGCTTGCCCATGAAAATGTATGTTTTCACTATAGTACGAGTATATCACAATAACTCAAATTTACTCACATGTTTCTATGTTCATTATTGTTCTTGGATGGATTGTAATTACATTATTATATACATTGTAATTTGCCGTGTTACATTTTGTTTATGTTTAAGTTGTTTTGATCAATGTTAAACATATTTGTTGTAATGAATACTATTAATATGTACATAAAACAAATTTTTATGAGAAAACGGGGGATTCGGTATAGATTGGAATAGACAAATTGTAATGAAGATTGTTTTTTTAAGGTGCTCTGATCCACATGGTGAACAGATTTATAACACATTTTCATGTTTTCCAATTCGTAGATATTGACAATTTTATAATCATTTTTGAAGAAGCACAATTAAATTTATGATGATTATTGTACATACTTTAAATTTTGGTAGTTGAATCCAAAACTATTTTATTGAGTTGATAGAAAAGGGGTGATTTGTTTTAATAGCAAAATACATATATACTTCCTGGGTATGTTAATATTGGGACTTAAATTAATATTGGTTACACGTTCAAGGCTCTGTGATCAGCCATTACTTTGTATGATATTTTACTAAATTTCATAAGGTTTAATTATTTTACACCTTTCTGTAAAGCCTGTTTTAAGTTGATCCAGCCTCTTTGATTGTTTCATTTTATTATAGTCTGGACTTGATGATGTGTTTTCATGTATTTTATACATTTTTGGGGCAAAACCCCTTTTATTATTTGGTTATTGCAACACAATTCTTAAAATATGCTAGTTGAAGTTTTATTCTGAATTTATATCCTTGGTATATTTGTTAAATCTGAATTTGACATTGGTAACAAGTAAATTAGTGTCGTAAACAAAACTTTATGAAGCCATATCAAAACATGTACTATCAAACATTTAATTTGAAATGAACAACATTTTTTCCATGCGCCGTATACTGAATGCCGCGTTAGTAAATCTTATACAATTTAGAATATGTAGGAAAGGTAATTTTCCACGTTTTAGAAGTTAACTGTTGAGGGGCGAGGTGCCTTCTAAGTTAATAATGAAAGAGCCTGAAAACACCGCAACCGCGTCATCAACCGCAACCGCACAGTACATAACAATAACAGTGTGGTGTGAAGTGCAGGAGACTGTGGAGTACATTGGCGTGCCTTAACACCAGTTCAAGCAACATCTCCCCACGTTAGTCAGGCGATCTAAGTTCCTATATACTTGCTCCCTATAATGGTAACTGTTAAGTCTGTACATACATATTACCCTTAATTCTTTTATTTATAAGCATAATAAATACTAGTTTTTATAGTATAAACGATCATTTTATAAACTGTACCACTAAATGATCAATTAATATTAACTTGTCGTCATTCATGTGTGAAAGTTTCCTTATTTTAATCAAAATGACGGAATCACGATTGTATGAAGCCAACGTCTTATTTATATTACGTTACTTGTGGTAATGTTCAAAATTTCTTTATGGGCGCTTGACGTCACTACTGTTTGAATCTCATATATTTAATTTGTGTAAACCTCGGAGCATGATGTGTACGTTGTGCGTGATGATTACTGAAAACTGTCTGAATGAATGTGAGAAAAAAATAAATTGTAAAAATTACAAAAAAATATTTACAGGTAATGAATGTATACATTTGGATTAAGTCATTGGGCTTAGGAAGGAATCGGTTGTTGGGAAACACCAGGTTAGGCATTGTTCGGCCAGTACATACAGCTTTTCTTTTTAAACTTATACGATAAACAGAGCTTAGAGTAAATACACTCATTCACCGATGCACTATTATAGAGTAAAAGATATCGTACTGGTAAATCAATTTAGCAAAATTTAGACAAAATAGTAAAAAATATATTATGTACCCTGTTCTTTTATGAGCTTAAATAAACATTAGAAAAATTATACTTTCGTACTATGTGGTTATTATTGCCATTAGCAGTTTCATTTCGTCTCCTTATTTTGGTGTATTTATTATTTTCGTTCCTATATTTTAGACATTTTAACAACTAACCTAATTATGTTTTGTCTTTATTTCATCATGCTTCTTATTCATAATAATTATCCCTTTACTTGCCATAATATTGTTTTGTTTAAGCTAAGAATATTACATTGTGTATTGCTTGAGTTGATTTATATTAAATAAGTGTTTAAAATGTTCATTTTTATTTTATTTTGGGTGAATAATCCCCAAGTTTTCCTCTCATCAAACCAACGATTTATTTATTTAAGATTTGCGTTAAATTACGAAAGCCCCCTCAATTGAAAACTAACTACTGGGAGTAGTCAAGCAGTCGAATGCTCTCCATAGCCGAGGGGTAAGGATCTCGACTAGAAATCCGGAGGTCGAGGTTTTAAGTAAATTTTATTTGATTGATTTGTTTTATTTCACAATTAATTCATTATTTAAGGCACATTCCAAAGTGGAAGATACTCTCATTATCGCCCTGGTGTAAGATTACCATTCAGAATTGAAACAATGCTAGATTTAGCCATGTTCAGTGACCAGATCCATCTCCTTCCTGTTCCCACTGCCTTCAGCCTCACAACATACCCCAATTGGGTATGCGCTAGTTTCACTGGCTCCAGATGGTTCGGACTCTTGTGCGGTATTCACATAAAAAAAGTCATGAAATTATAAAACTTTTACAGTCGCAACAATCTTAGTTTAGTGTTGGTGGGCGGACAAACCTTAAACCAAAAAGCCCATGGGTTAAGTTCAATCACGGTAGGTTAGTTTATCTTGTCAACTAGAAAAAGATGTCTTTCTGCATTTACACACAAGGTAAGTGGTAAGGCTTGTTAGTAGGGACTTTTAGGACCTTCTTCTGTTAGTAATTGAACAAATTAAGAAATTTGGTATAAACATTTATTGACTTTCGATATATCTTGTGTAAGTGCACATTATTATTGTTGCATTTCATTTTGGTCAAAATATAAATCAAATTTGGAACATAAAATATGGTAGTTTTTAATGAGCCGACCTGCATGTTTCAAAAAACAGTTATTTCACAAATACATAGTTAAATTTAAATAATTTCACACAACGATTCAATTGAGCCTCTAAAAAATTAAATGTAAACACAATTTTTTTTAACTATTTAAAAAAAAACACTAAATTGAGCAAAAACTAATAATTTTTTTACAGTTTTAATTAATTTAATTTAAAATGCTTGTTTTTTCCCTTCTCGTCGAATTTCCGATTGACTTAGAATAAAATGGGTTCAGCACGCTTTTTGTCAGAAAAACATTTTCTTTTAAAACTAATGCACACAGTGTTGGAAGCATTGTTTATTTACCCATCATAGTGTGCGCTTAGAGGTGTATGGATTAACCAAGATAGGAATAGCAAGTATTGATATTATATTAAAGAACTTTCAAAATATTAAAACTACCATTGCCCAATGCATACACAATACACACTATACTCTGATACAGTACAATAACATCAATGTGTTTTGGTAGGTGTCTCAGCTTATTTATTAAATGATTGATAAAAACATAAAATCAATAAACCAATTATTGTGTAAAATTTCAGTACTCCGCTAATTTATAAATTATTGAAATAAAAATCGTTTTAACCTTGTTAGTACAAGAAATAACTACTTACGTCGGAGGAGATGGGAAGGAAAAACATTCACAAAATAGGTCCTTAGTTTGGGTTATTAAAGAAAATTGTCTATGTTTAGATTGAGCAGCAAACATTGTACTAAAAAGATCAAACATGGGAAATTTTGGACTTTCATTTTTTTTAAATTGGAACTGCATCTTATATTTCCGCTCGCGTAAATGATGGTTTTTGTAGTAATTTAGTTGAAATGGGTTTTTTTTGTAGTAATTAAGTTGAAATGGAAGGTTTTCTGTAGTAATTAAGTTGAAATAAAGGGTTTTTATAAATAATTTTAGCGTATTAACCTCTAAGAGAGTGAGTTTTTGAGAGAAGAAAGTGTTCAATAGAATGAGATTTTTTTGTCTCACAAATTCCCATTTTATAAATTTTGTTCATAATATGTATTATCAAAAAATACATATATGACATCAAAATAAGCAAATTAATCAGATATTAACACACTTCGGCCGGGAAAGGTAGTTCTACCCGTTCGGTCGATTGATGCTTAAAGCCGGGAAAGGTAGTTCTCATTTCAATGGCAGAAAAGACGGAATTATTCAATGTTTTTACATAAATATTAGATACCAATCTCTTTGTAAAGATCCCAACTATATGTAAATAATTATCAAATCGTAATGCAAGTCTTTTTTAAGTTATTTTCGTGCCTTTTGTTTACATCGGTATTTCAACAAAAGGATAATATATAATTTGTTAGTGAAATAATACAATTCCTGGAATGAGGGTTTTTATGACCGTGAAACCTGATTCGAATCTATTTCTCCGTTCTGCACCCACTCAACTCCTATGTGCAAGCGAGCGAGAGATGTCGGGCGTATTTAAAGAAAGCAGGTATGAGCAAATACCGATAGGCGGACCGTAATAAACATGTTACGAGGTTAATTGAGTTGCATTTCAAATAATATTCGATTTTCGTATGTAGAAATTTTTATTAAAATATTTTAATTATTTTTGAAGATATAGCGATTTAAAACAAATTAAAGAAATTCGCATGGGACCTTTATTTTCGCTGGACCAGCGCAAAAAATACCCAGCCGAAATGTCTTAATAAAAAAATAATATTATTTACAGACGGATTTCTACAAACACCGACGTACACTGTATGTCCATACTCCTTTCATATTTATTTACGGACGTACACTGTACGGCCATACTCGCCTAAAGATTGTGAAGTAAACGGAGTGTGGAAATTTTACCAATTTTAATTATTAAAGCAAAATAGAAAGTGTTTCTAATCTACAAAAGCCACATAATATAAAATAGATCAAATAGTTGAATAGTTGATTGCCGAAAATAATCCACTGTGCACTAATTCTCAGGAATGCTTACAAGATACAAGTAAACCAAACCATATTACTGACAAATTAATATTTTATGGTTTTGGTTCATTTTTTAAATTCTCAGCAAAATTGTATTAGAATTTATTTTCAATAGTGAAATTGCTTACAATCCTAATTCAGTTCGTTATGATTGAATAAAATGTTGATATGGTTAACTTCGTTCAAATCTGTGATAATGCAAAAAGAAATTTTTGAAAGGTAAATTTAACCAATTGGTATCCCTATGTACTTGCTAAAAAGGTTTTATTTTCAGAACTAAGGAGCAAAACATACAATTGAGTAGTACAAATTCAAGTACATATTGTTTATCAGACACTCGCTTTAAGATAACATTACTTATTGTATCAACACAATATCATACAGAAAAGGTTTATTCAATGCAATCTTAGCGATGACTCTTAAATGAATATGTCTGGGATGTTTGATAATAGTGCGGTTACAGTCTTATTCAAACTCGTAGGTCCAAGTACTGTTTTTTTTTCACATTAAAAATAATACACAAGTACTAATCAAAATGATAAATAGAAAACAAAAGAGTCAATTGTATAAGAATTTTTAAAAATATTTAAATGTGTACATATTTATTTTAATTACTCTTATAGATAATAAAATAATAGTAACCATACAAAATGAAGAGCAAAGCCATTACATAATTGTATACACATACATTATGAAAAAAACACATCAAGACATTATAAATTATGAAGTGATAATAATCAAAGATTCCGATAGTGTGAAATTCAAATCAATAACTTTTCCCTACGGACTATGAACATAACTTACTGCAGAAATCTTAGTCTTGATGCCAACATCTTTGGAAGAACAGAAAGTCTATTTCTTAGCTAAAGCTATTCCGAGACCGACAATGCCACCAATAACTAGGAGCGCTCCACCGGCTTTGGCCGCCCCCACTACTGCTTCGTGCTCCATCTTCCCTCTGATTTGTTTCTACAAAAAAGTAATTCAATACATTAGGCTGTATCACACATTCGCTTCAGAGCCCGCATCTTGAGCGGTGTTACAAACTCCAAGCAGAAATCTAAAATCTGACAAAGTAACGTAACAGTTTGTAGTGCCGTCTAATGTGGTTCAGACTCCCACACTGCTGGCCATTGTTAATTCAGCCAAAAAAATCATACTTTATTGACTTGCATTTTAATAAAAAGAAATGTTTATAAACTTTACCTGCAGTTGAAGAACTTGATGATTGGTCGGTTCTGTTCTCAGGATAACATTTAGGATATCATTAGCTTTGGAATATTTCTTTAAGCGAGCATTTCCAATAGCTAAGTAATACATGTAGTCTCGTCTATCATCAGTGTTATTTCTGCAAAGCTCGTTTAGTAAATGTATTCCCTGCAAAGAAATGGTAATTCATAAAGATTTAGTTTTATTTGTTAATTAAGTTGTAATTAAGCAACAGATGGCACAGATCCAGTGTCGTTTTAAACTGTGGTGGGCTCCTGGGCACGCTGAGTTTGAAGACTCCCTCATTTTCGTATCAAGGGGGTTAACTAGAGAATTTCAAATAGAAAATTGTTTGGTTCCTTGGTGCTGCGGCAAGTCGGCCTTTTTGAAAGCCAAAAACATACAGGAAAACAACAAAAACACAAAATAGTGTTTCTTTGCTATGAGTTCTGGGCCCTCTGAGGCCAGGGACCACTGGGCTCGTGCTCTCGTAAGCAGTTCGACCCATTGCACCATTTTCCATATTATTCCCTCATCGTTAGCTCGGTTCCGTGTTGTCATTGGGTATGTAGCGATGCCTCCTGATAATGATAACCAAATGGCCACACAGTTATATTAGTCTTCTTCCTATTAAGGCGGGAAATTGTCACCATAAATCAATAAGTATTTATTCTTTTTTTTTATGTGACACCTCACAAGAGCGCCCCTAACAGTACAATGTAAAAGCAGGGGAGCTATGTCGCCACCCGGTTGGCCAGCGGTTTGAGGCGGCTTAAGATAGGGGCTGTAGGGAGGGATTTATTAATGCGGGTCTTGAAGAGGCCCGGATTATATGAAGGAGAAAAAAAAGATGCCTGTAACTCGTTCCACATATAAGCAGTCTTACATAGAGCAAGTCGAAGAAGCGGCACATTATCATGAAGCCAACATCAACTGTGAACAGGTGCTCCGCTCGTCTACGTCGAGTTTCACGCATGTGCACCGGTGCACCGGGGATCAATACTGCTAGCTCCTCAGAACAGGCTCCATTAAAATACCTGTAGACTCTGTAGAACAGACTCAGCATGCCCACATTGGGTCTGTGCATTAGAGATGGCAATTGGTCTGTTAACATTGGATTTTCAATTGGGTGGGATGTTACAAAAGGAAAAATGTCGTACCTTTCCTATGTCCACTGGGTATTTACTTTTAACCAAACACCAAGCGTACTCAAATTTGGTTTTGTCTGTTACGGCATTATTCTGCATCTCATCAGAATAGGCCTTTTCAAATTTCTGAAAAATAATTCAACAAAGAATGTCATATATTGCAAGTTATTATGACAAGGCCAGAAGAAAGTTAATTTGGTAAACAATAAATCATCCAAATTGCATGACATGTGTAAAATTAATCGATAATGTACACAAATTTGTCAAAAAAACAACGCACAAAGGATTTAAAGAACACGTAAAGATCATGAATCATTGTTTAATTTTCACTTGTGATGCAATTTTACCAAATAAATGGCAATAACAAGTCTTCATACCTCCAAGTCCTCCCGTGAAACAATTTCATCCAGTACGTCGCACATTTTGATTAAAGTATTGATAAGGCAACAGAGTAGACTGGGATCACTGGTACAAATATTTTGTGGTTAATTAAATACGATTCACAGACTTGAAACAAAACGTTGACAAAATGACAAAAACAACATACGCAAAACGTCAATTCGGTCAAGTTTTTGACGTTTCACTTTAACCGAATCTGCAGTATTGCCAACTGGATTTAAAAAAAAAAACTAAATGTCACCGTGAGTGGTTATTTATGATGTCACCATAAATAGAGCTTAAAAAGAGCGAAAGCTGAAACAAAATAATTTACATCCCGAGGGGTGTAGCACTACAAATTAATAACTTAACAATATCGGATCGATGGGTTCAACTTCCCACGATTTTAAATAGGTATCTCTAGAACGGTTGCGCTTTTGATAGCCGAATAGCGGTTCAGACGTTTGAATTTTAGTTGATCACCTCAACTCAACACTTGAAAGTATATTATGAGCATGAACTTCTTTCAACAAAGTTGATCAAGTTTTTAATTATAAATCTTGTCGTTCAATAAAAGTTCATCATTGGAGGGGATCCCTCCACTTTCCGAAGCGTCAAGCGTTATAACGAAACATGGTTTCCTCCTTCACCACACACGTCAAGACTATTTTTTTTATTAAACGAAGCTACATTTTAAACGAATCTAGACCCTCCAATGTTCCCTATGACCCTACATTGTTACGATACAATACGATACGATTGTACAACCCCAGCCAGGAGCACTCCTACCCCGGTGAGGCCGGTACACCAGTGGTCACTCTTTTGTTAGGACTTGGAACATGTGCTTTGAGGATTGGAAGGAGGTTGTAGTTTAATCGACCGGTATACATAGCAACCTAATAAGCCAATATTGGAAATTAGGATGAGACTAAGACTGAGCGTTATTTTATCCTCTTCATGGCTTCTTTCTTCTTGCCTATTCTTACATTTCCTTGCCTTTTTGGCTCTTCCTGGTTCATCTTGTCTCTTCTTGTTTCTATTAGTTTCTCTTGGCCTCTATTTCTTGACTCGTCTTGCATATTCTTACATCTTACCGCTCTTCTTATCTATTTTAATCTCTTTTTACTCTTCTTGCCTCATATGAAAGGGCTTTAAAATGTTAGGTTTTGTACTGAGAGTGGCAAAAAATTATACCAAAACTTCTGTACATATCACTAGTGAGGAGTCAGCTTAAACATAACTCAACTGTATGGTCTCCCCACTACAACTTAAATTCTCAAACAATAGAAATAGTACAAAAAAAAACCGAAACTTTTTATTTTTTAAAGAAAGACAAACATTCCCGGGTTACGAATAATCTGTCAATATTTGAAAATCTCCTACTTCCACCAAGGTAAGCGGAAAATGTTGTGTTGTGATGGAGGCCTTAGCCAACCGAGGAATTGAACACACTAATTGGAACCCAACCCCAAAAAAACAACTAAATTTCATTTTTAATTTCTACGTTTTATAAATTTTAAATTAAATATCTCACTAGAAGACTTACAATATATTTTTTTATTAAATACTCTAAAAATACACACATTGGAACACAGGCGTAAAATAAACGACAAAATTTTTATTCAAAATTCTTATCTCTAAATTTGACTGTTGCGAACTTCTGCAACTCATAAACTTACAAATACCTACAATAACAACACGACAAAATACACTATTCCACTGCAACACACATAAGCGCAATTACATTGCGAACTCCTCAATAAAACGGTTTCACACTATGGGAAATCAATACTTAGGTGATGTCGATATATTTAATATTAACTTTGCGAATTTTGTGGATCACGTAAAAGATTTATTTCAACACATTCCTAAATTGAAGTTGTATTTTTGTAAACCAGTCAAATCGCTGTATTTTTTAAATTTATGTTCTTGTTCTTTTTATATTTGTTTCTTGCATATATTATTTTTTAATGTAATTTTACTTTTTTTATTTCTTTCTCATGTTTCAAAATTGTCTGTTAACGAATTTGATAAATTATTGCACACACACGACAGAGCCGGCGAGCCATTGCTGTATACGGCTGAGCCGAGTCACGGCTTTTTTGCTCAGTTCGGTGGATTTTGGATTCGCCGAATATCAAGCCACCTGAGTTTCCCCACACACGGTGAGTTTTGGCTCGGTGCGGGGCTGTTTGGCTCGTTGGCTCTGCCGTGTGTGTTCAGCTTTACGATGGCAAAACTGGCGGATTTGTTTATGGATTGACATTCTTGAACGTAAAATAATAATACACCTGCACGCAGCTACTGCTCCCGCTGAACTCCGAACGATTAAATCGATTAATCATTCGATTCTTTTGATAAACCATTCTAGATCCATATCTTCAGGCTTTTTGTATGAAAAAAAAATTGTTCTCAACTTAACCATAGATGTAGCCGCCCAGGAGCGGTGATGATTAGAAGTGAGTCGTTCGCGAACGAGTCGGCTCAGTGAACCGGATCTATTTGCCAAATTAGCCGCTCACTCGTTCGCGGATCAGTAGTGACTCACTCGTTCGTGTGAGTCGGTTCACTCGTTCGCCAACGATGAGTCGGTTCACTCGGTCGCGAATGGTGAGCCGGTTCACTTGTTCGCGAACGATGAGCCGGTTCACTCGTTCGAGGACGGTGAGCCGGTTCACTCGATTTTTGTGAGGAAATTTTCGAAATGGAATTCCGTAGCCACTTCCCCCTCCCACGGATTTTAAATATTTTGCGGGGAGTATGTATTGTAAATTTTTTTGTGGGGAATTATGTTTCACAGAAATTCTGTAACAACCCCCCCACCCACGGATTTCAAATATCTTGTGGGGAGTACGTAGTTTGAAAATTTTTGTGGGGAATTATGTCTCTCAGAAAATCTCTAACAACCCCCACCCCCCATGGATTTCAAATATCTCGTGAGGAGTATGTATTTTGAAATTTTTTGTGGGGAATTGTGTTTTATAGAAATTCTGTAACAACCCCCCCCCCCATGGATTTCGAATAATGAAAGGGGGAATCACGCTCACGCAGAATATTTGTGTGGAATATGTGGGCAGAATTACTGCAACTGAAAAACGGCGACATTAGGCCAAGATCCGCTGGCAACACTGCCGGTGACCCGCTCAATTGAGCCGGTTCACTGAAGCGGATCTTTCAAGTGAACGGAACTAGTGAACCGGCTCCCTCAACTGAGCCGCTTCGCCCATCTCTAGTGATGATAGACAAGGCAGATAAATTCAAGGCTATTTAAAAAAGGTGCGACCATAAACAATATATTTGCGCTCAGCCAATATTCATTCAGTAGCCCAAAAAACTATTTTAAAAATAAAAATGTCCTAAATGTGCAGAAAATTTCGAAACGTTACCTCAGTACAAGTTTCTATCTGACAAAGCATTTTCCTGAGAAAATGATCTTTATAATGTCGTCCTTTACAGCTAATTTTCTCAAGAGGAAACTTTGTCAATGGAAACTTGTTAATAGACATATATGCCAAGAAGGCATTGGGAAGAAGCAATTTTTAACTTGCCATTGAATGTCTTTTGCTTTTAATTGCAAACTGACGCGTAATTTACGTCGGAATAAACAATAATATGGTCAAATCTGTTAACTCATTCCAAACTTGAACTTACATATGTCTAAACAGCAGAATACAAACAGAATAAATGTATGTACAGCCGCTAACACTACATAGCTTTAACCCTTTAAATATTATGAGACAAAATTTGGTCTCAAACATCATATGAATTAACGGGTTAAAATTCCATCACAAAAAAACTTTAGCAAGCAACAATTTAAATACGAGTTGATAATATTTACGTATTGGTTCACGACATTTGACAGCTGTCACTCTGCGCGTGGCCTCGTAAGTTATTAATTAATACCAACATAAGTATTTTTTTTTATTCTTTATATTGGCTTTCACCCATTGAAGACCCCAAGGCAAGAAGTTGTTAACTTACATTTTCGTAAAAAATGAGTTAGAATGCTCTCTAAACTAATTCGCATACGCTCTTTCCAATGAACACCATGCCAGAGCTTAAAAACGGCAAGAACATGCTTAAATCAATGTGATGAACATGTTAACTACGTGTTTCTGTGACATTAAGTTGATAAAATAAGGGCAAGAACTTGTTAACTACTAAGTTAGCAAGTTCTTGCCGTAATTCTGTAATTAACAACATCTTCCCATCTACATTGGCTTAGATTTTTATGGTTAACATGTTATTCACTCACTTTGAAGTTTACCTTGGTGGTTTTAAAAAGTTTTGCAGTGCACGTTTTTTATTTAAAAATCATCGAAAATGAGTTCCAGAGGTGAAAAAATGGTGAAGATGTGTCAAAAATTGATCAGGGAATCAGGTAAGCTGTATAAAACATTATCGTTCATCTTAATTTATCCTTAAAGTAGTTTGAAAATGGGTGGATCATATTTGTTTTGGTGTTTTTCTGTCTAAAAGTCAACAATTTTTTATTGTAATGCTTATTAATTTGTTTCAGGAAGTGTTCAAGAGTCCACTAATTTAGTACAACCTGAGAAGCATTTAGAAATACCTCAAAATAATGTAATTTTAATGGATGGTAAATGCAAAAAAAAAGTTTTACTCTGTGACTCTGAATATTCTTTTATGTTTTCTTATGTTTTGAATTCCTTCATTAATGCTTTACAATATTTCGTTTCAAAAAGTGTTCAAGACTCTTTGACTGGTGTTGAGTTTGGGATATTATTAGGAATACCTCAACATGATGTCATGTTAATGGAAGGTAAACTTAAAAATACTTTATTGTGACACTAAATTCTTTTGAACATTGAACTAAAAATGATTATTTTATTGCACTTTGTATTTTCAGAAGATAATCAGAGGAGTCTAGAGTATATCGCTACTACCACTGGTACAGGAGATATAATTTTGGAATACGTACAACAAGATGAGATACTCAATACTTTAAATCAAACTAGTGAGGATAAGGCTTTATAACTTGAATTGAATTTTATTTTACTGATTTGCATGTAATGAAGATTAAATTATTATTTTCAGATGCAGCTCTTGCTGTGGAAAGCAGTGTAGGACAATATACTGAGGACGCTGAAAGCGAAATTGAAAACAATTTAAACGTTTCTGATATAGAAAACAGTCATTTAGAAGGTAATTTGTATTGCTGTACCTAGGTATATAATTTCAGATTAACTTAAAAAAAAATCATTTTTGACTGTTTGCTAACTGATATGAATGTGTGTATTATTTTCAGGCACTAAAAAGAGTAGGAAGAGGCCCAAGCTAGGGCGAGCAAGAGAAATAGCGCCTGACGCTAGGA
Organism: Hesperophylax consimilis; assembly: GCF_061612785.1. Lineage (NCBI taxonomy): Eukaryota > Metazoa > Arthropoda > Insecta > Trichoptera > Limnephilidae > Hesperophylax > Hesperophylax consimilis. The sequence continues at coordinate 9,921,178 of NC_142839.1, read as the reverse complement.
TGAGAGGTGATTCTTATGTTAATTATAAAAAAAGCCTTAAACCTGCTAAAACACCAAAATAGGAAGAAAATCTTTGTGTTAGCAACTGCAGATTGAAATGTAATTCAAGATTTAATGCCGAAGTTAGGCAAAAACTCTTTCTAGAGTTTTATTCACTACATTCAGAAGCCCAATCAACTTTGTTATTGAGATCGATGAATATTAAAAATATAACCAGGATCACTTCGGCCAAACGATCCTGCAATATTACGTACTCTGTTTCAATACAAGGAATTAATGAACATGTTTGCAAACCAGCCTTACAATCCATTTACCAAATAGGTAGAGGCAGATTAGATATTTCGAGGAGAAAAGTAGCTGCAGGAGTTTTATCACCAGCAGTAAGTCACAGAGGTCGCCACTGCACGAGGCCTAACAAAACACCAGATAACCAGCTTAAAGAAGTAAGAGAACACATCAATATGTTCCCTGCAGAAGCTTCACATTATTCCAGGAACAAAAATCCCCATAAATTGTACCTCGCATCCGATTTGTCAATCCCAAAACGGTATGAGCTCTATAATATGTTTTGTGGAGAAAAAGAGTATGCCCCTGTTTCGTTGAATCGTTACACTAGGATCTTTACAGAGGATTTCAACTTGTCGTTTGGTGTGCCTAAGACAGACACTTGTGGGACTTGCGATAGCAAAAAATCTGACCAAGTTCATGTAAATATGTATAAAGCTGCATTTCAAATGCAAAAACATGATAAGAAAAAGGCATCTGAACTTTATACACAATACAAAAAACACTATCGGAAAAAAGGTTAACTTTCAAATAGGAATTCGCTGGATCAGAGTGGAGGAATTCGGGATTTATAAATATCGAAAATCACTCTCCGAAGAAGAGCCTTGGAAAAAAGTGGATCTTAAAAAAAAAAGTTTGAAAAATTATCTTCCCCGCCAATGCTGTCATCAAAAGTGAGAGATAACAAAGAAATCGATGCGGCCAAATGGAATGTTATCCAAAAATTGTAACCATACCTGGATGAGTTTTATCGTGGATTTTTTAAAAGTCTCACATGCAAAAATTTTAACAAATTGACACATGCTCTGCTACCTTTTCTTTTCAATAATAATTATTATTTAGTTACTTTATATAAAAAAAAGTTTAATTTGTTTGATTAAATAAAACAACAAGAATTTAACATGTTCTTGCCTTTCAATTCTGTATCTTCCTCACCTATCCCTGAAGATGGCATGAACATGTTAACTACATATTTTTGTAGAAAACATGTTTATTTTAACTTTTAGACTGCAAAACTACTTAATATTACTAAATGTAATGTAAATTTGGTTTGTTTACTACACCATGAAGGATCAGCACATTGTATATGACATTCAAATAAAAAATTATAAGTCAAAACGCAAAAGTCTAAATATCTCAGAATGCCTTCAATGTAAGTTAACAACTTCTTGCCTTGGGGTCTTCCATTAATAGTGATCTTGGCCATACATTACAACATTTTTCTTATTAATAAATACAACAAATTACAGGATTAAATTGATTACACAACATTACATAACGTAACATAAATAAACCAAACATAACATAAACATAACATAAACATAACATAAACATAACATAAACATAACATAAACGTAACATAAACGTAACATAACATAAACATAACATAAACATAACATAAACATAACATAAACATAACATAAACATAACATAAACATAACATAAACATAACATAAACATAACATAAACATAACATAAACATAACATAAACATAACATAAACATAACATAAACATAACATAAACATAACATAAACATAACATAAACCTAACATAAACATAACTTAAACATAACATAAACATAACATAAACATAACATAAACATAACATAAACATAACATAAACATAACATAAACATAACATAAACATAACATAAACATAACATAACATAAACATAACATAAACATAACATAAACATAAACATAAACATAACATACCATAAACATAACATAAACATAACATAAACATAACATAAACATAACATAAACATAACATAAACATAACATAAACATAACATAAACATAACATAACATAAACATAACATAAACATAACATAAACATAACATAAACATAACATAAACATAACATAAACATAACATAAACATAACATAAACATAACATAAACATAACATAAACATAACATAATCATAACATAAACATAACATAACATAACATAAACATAACATAACATAAACATAACATAAAATAACATAAACATAACATAAAATAACATAACATTAACATAACATAAACATAACATAAACATAACATAAACATAACATAAACATAACATAAACATAACATAAACATAACATAAACATAACATAAACATAACATAAACATAACATAAACATAACATAAATATAACATAAACATAACACACTTAACATAAACGGTACAGAGCTGGTAACAGTAGATTATCACAAAATTATAAAAATAGCAACCTGTGTACAATATAAGTGGGCGCTTTTCGTTATTTAACCAAAGATTTTTCTAAAATTAGTAGCATTTTTTTAAAACAGAATTATGAAATTGGCAATCTTATAAACAAACACAGCATATGGGAGTAAACAAATGTGATTATAAAACATAAAGATAAACATAACACAAACATACCATGAACATAACATAAACATATCATAACATAACATGCACATAACATATCATAAACATTAACATAAACATAACATAAACATATCATAACATAACATACACTTAACATGAAAATAACATATCATAAACATAACATAAAATAACATAGGGTATAACATGAACATAACTTAACAAAAACAATACAGAGCTGGTAATTATAGGTAATTACAAAATTATAAAAATAGGAACCTGTGCACAATAGTAGTTTTTTTGTTATTTAAAAGAACTGATTTTTCCAAAATTAGAAGCATTATTTTTTTTAAAACTACTATGAAATAAATATAAACAAATACAATAAAAGAATCAAGAAAAACATACAAATTCATAAAGAATAGTGTTTTAACTCAGTCATAATATGCAGAGTTGGGATTAGTGAAAATAAAGATGAAAATAGGAAACTGAACAAATGTATACAAATGAAAGTGAAAGAAAATTTTGTTTATATTTATTATTATGGTCAGATATTAAGGCCATTTTTATAAATAAATTTTGCCAACAAATGGTAAATTTCAGGAGTGTTTAGACTAAGAAGGCAGGGTATACTGGTAGGCAATTTAATATCAAGTTTTACCAATTCATGCATGAAGTTTGGAAATTGGTCATTGATAGGACACTCAAAAAAATTATGGTCCAGAGTATCCTCTGACCCACAATCACAGTACGGCGAACTGACTATGTGGAACCTGGCAAGATGGCTAAGACAACAAGTGTGACCCAGCCGCATTCGGGTTATGGAAAAAATATATTTTTTAGGCATGGTAGTGTATTTGTGAAACCAGGGCTTAACAGGAATAGAAGGTTGAATTAATGAGTACTGGTGACCTTTTATCAGAGAGGATTTTTTCCATTCAGAAGACCATTGGAGTTGGTACTTAGTTTTTAGAATAGGGAAATGGTCTCTGACCGGAATAGGGATATTACTTAACGGACCATGGGCAGTGGCTTCCTTAGCAATATAATCAGCCATGTCATTTCCAGTAATACCGAGGTGTCCCGGTATCCAGGCTAGGACCACTGATGCATGAACCAGTGACATGGAATGGAGTAGGTCCCTGATTGAGCAGATTAGAGAGTCACTACTGGAATTGAGTGGGGATGCGCTTATTTTTTGTAGTGAGCTAAGCGAGTCTGAAAGGATGAGTGCGTTTTTAATATTTAATGATTTGACGAGTTGAAGAGCTTCTATGATAGCTATGCATTCAGCAGAGAAAATGGAGCATTCTTTGGGAAGTTTGTGTGGGAAACACAATTTTCTGGAGTCCTGACTGAGTTTGGAAACATCTTCTGTGAAAATTTTTATGTAATTTGGCCAGTTGTTTTCAATAATTTTGTTAAATTCTGCATTATTTAATTGAGTTGAGTTTTTAATGTTTTTTTTTACTTATTCCTACAAATTGATGGACCTTCGGATAGAAAGTAAGGCTTTCATAGGGGCATGAGTATAAGGGAAGAGATTCATTGAGATAGGTGTTTGTAGATAAATCCAGGAAAGAGTTGTAGCAATCATAGAAAAGTGGAGGGGAATGATTTTTCCAAAAGGGATTTGAATTAACCTCATACTTTAAGGATTGAAGAATAGGAATCAAGGGATGGGATGTTATTGAACATATTTTGAAAACATATTTTTCTGCTAGGCATCGCCTTCTTATATGTAAGGGAGGTTCGCAACATTCCACTTTGCATTGCGTTGATTGGAGAAGATTTCATGGCTCCTAAGACAAGGCGAAGAGATTTTGACTGGATTTTATCTAATTTATGAGAATTTGAAGTGGACATTGGCTCAAACAGAAAAGATCCGTAATCGAGATGGCTTCGGATGAGGGCATTGTATAGAAGTTTTAAAGAAGCTGGGGGGATCCCCACCACACTCCTGCTAGAAATCTAAGGGGATTGATGTTGCTTTCACATTTTGTAACAACGTGATTTATGTGAGAGTTCCAAGTAAGCTTGGAGTCCAAAAACATTCCGAGGAACTTAACTTCCTTAGAGATAGTGATGACTTCATCGCCAAATCTCACCTGAATATCCGGAAGCTTTCGTCGACGAGTGAAGATGACAACTTTGCTTTTGGCAGGGGAAAGTTCAAGACCATTACTATTTAACCAAGCCAAGAGTTTTCTAAGAGCGTTGTTAATTGCTGATGCTGTGATGAAAAGATTGGTGGATATTTTGTAAAACGTTAAGTCGTCAGCATATTGGAGTATGTTGCACATGAAATGAATAGATTTTTCCAGATCGTATATGTAAATATTATACAGTATCGGGCTTAAGACAGACCCTTGCGGGAGTCCTTTGAATATTTGTCTTATGTGGGGAGAGGATTCGGATCCATCTACAAAAACAGTTCTCTCGGAGAGCAAATTGATAATGAATTGAACCAATTTAGGAGGAATACCAATCGCCAGTAACTTTTCTTTAAGAATGGGTATATTTACATTGTCGTATGCTCCACAAATGTCTAAAAATACTGCAATTCAATATTCGTTTTTAGATAACGCTAATTTGACTTCTGTCACAAGAGAGGAAAGGTTGTCAAGGGTACTTTTACCCTTTCTAAATCCAAAATGGGAAGGGGGAAGAATATGATTTTTCTCTACAAACCAGTCTAATCTATTCTTAATCATTCTTTCAGCTACTTTGCAAAGTGTTGAAGAGAGAGCAATCGGTCTGTAACTTGAGCCTAGACTTGGATCTTTGGTACTTTTGCAAATGGGTATGATTTTTTGAATTTTCCAGTCCGGGGGAATAATACCAGAGTCCAGGAAGATATTTATGAGAGAGAGAACGTAGGAAAGGGAATCGTCATCAGTGTGGCGGATGAATATGTTCAAGATTTCGTCATTGCCTGGAGCTGAGTCTTTTAGGTCTTCCGTGGCTCTTTTAACTCGTCTATGGAAAATGGAGCATCTAACCAAGAAGAAAAATTTGGGGAGTAACATAAAACAGGCACTTCGTCAAGATTAGGTACATAAGGGGGAGCAATTTTGTTAAGAAAGTCAGAAATCCAAATACCAGAATTGTGAGATGACTTCGGCAGGGAAAAGGAAGACCTAAAACTGCGAATCATGGACCAAACCTCCCCCGCCGGAGTAGCAGGGGATATATTAGTGCAGAAATTACGCCAGCTGTTTCCAATATAAGTAATTCACCGTGTTATTATTGTAGATAACATGATAATGAGTTTATTGTGTTTTTTTTTAATATTGAATTCATCATTGGGCTATTTATTAATGCAAATAATTACACCAGCACGAGCGTGCGGACTAATCTTATAATAATTTTGTGTGATAATTATTTGCGATGCGTCACAGGTTTTCTCATCTTTTTAAATTTTCAATGAGATAATGTCACTGTAATAACACCAAATATCAATTTTAGATATGTTTGAGAACGAAATGTCACTTTGTTTGAGTTTATTTTTATATAAAATTTTAAGGATGAAATATCAATGACGAACGCGACAATAATTAATAACAATAATGATGACGAACGCGGAGACGGAAACATTTTGGAAATAGGATATTCGTGTTGAAGATGAGAACCATGTTGTTGTTAGGTGTAGATATTTTCGACAAACCTAAATTAAATCCAAAAAATGGACTTTAAAAACCATAGTACACTTTTGGACTTGGGTTTGGTAAATTATTTGGTGAAATAGCCAAAAAACTGCAAATAACCATTTAAAAATAAAAATAATAAACAGCCTTTGGACTTCAAATTTTGTTCGAAGGTTGGTGAAGCGCTTACCAGAACTCCAAAATGAAAAAAAATCACCTTAAAATCTGGACGAATGTGAGAATACTCAAAGTTAACAATACAAGCACAAGGCTGTGAATCTGCTAGATACTAGATATGACCATTTAGCAATATTTTATGATAATATTGGTATATAATTAATTTGACCAGTGGAAAATTGAAAATCAGAATGAAAATTTTGTGTGAAAATTGTAAAACCTACGTGTTGCTTCCGCGAAATAAAAACTGTTTTAAATGATTGCACACTCAATCCAAGTACTTTTTTTCGTATTCTTCGATAATAAATTTAAATTTTGCACACATAAATATTTTTGTAAGTAATTTTAACGAACAAATTAATTTTGGTTTGTATAGTGTCAGCTACACTACTCGCTTCGACGCTTCGACGAAGTCCTCGACGAAGTTAGCCGAAGTTCGAAGTGCGTGCCCACACACTCGTGCACGCTCGTGCAACTTCGCGAGTAACTCAGTCCAACCAGTCAGTGCAGGGGCATTTAACTAAGCTTTGGCCTTGAAACTCATTTGAAACCGCCACGCCCACCTCAAAATTCTTATAGAAAACGAATAATATGGCTAAAAGCTCAGATCTCATTGGTGAGAACAGAAGGATTGGTTTGATCTCTCGCTCTCTACCATAATGACTCGTGTAACAGAAAGAGATGACGGAATTTTGCCGTTTGACAGTTTCAAATCATTCAAACAAAATGAGAGTGGTTTATTTATACACGCGGGTTGTCATTTGCTGCCGAAATACTATCATTTCCGTCGAAAATATTGCGTGTTAAAGTTGTTCGTGATAAAAATACAATATAAGCCAGTATAGTGTCAGCGAGTTACAAACATATTATATTCAACCTACCTACGTAAGTTCAAGTTTAAAGTGAATTAACAGTTTTAGGTTATTCGTTCGGTTTTTTGAACAATGCTTCATACTTGACGGCCGGCATAGTCCAGTGGTAACGTATTGGACTGCCATTCCGAAGGTCGCGGGTTCGAACCCGGCGTGCGCAAATAAATTTTATTTGATTAATTTGTGTTATTTCACAATTAATTAATTAAAATAATATATAGTATATTTGCGGCACGTTCCAGAGTGGAAGATACTACCAGTATCGCCCTGGTGTAAGACCACCATTCAGAATTGAAACGTTGCTCCAAATGGCTTTAGCCGTGTTTAGTGACTACTTGGTTACTACGGTTATAAGATTGACATCACAGCGCCTCTGGGATCATCTGACCACTGCCTAGTGACGACATCAATCCCCGTTAGCCTCAGACCAACCAATGAGAGGCTGAGGAGAAAGTGTGGCACTATAGGTCAGCAGATTGGTTCGGTATGCGGGCCCATTTCAACGCTTTTCCGTGGTCAGCTGTTTGTTTTCGGACTTCGGACCCTTCAAGATGTGCCCAGGAGATTGGTGAAATCATCAATTCGGCGATGGATGGCTTCATACAATCGACTACTAAAGAAACTGGTGTGGGCTCAAAGCCGTGGTTCAGTCGACAATGCTCCGAAGCAGTTCGACGAAAAAACGCGGCTTACCGAGCCTACAACACATCTCGAACGCCCGAAAGCAGATCAGCATACAACAAATCGGCAAAGGAATGCAAGAGAATCATCAATAGGTCAAAATTCGAACACGACCTGCAGATCAGCAAAAAGCTGGCTGCCTGCCCGCATGGCAGCAGAGCATTCTGGTCGCTTGCGGGCTCAATAGGTCGAAATTTTTGCAAACCCAGTTTGCCACCTCTTACCAGACCTGACGGCTCACTAGCAAACACCGCCACCGAAAAGGCAAACCTTTTAGGGAAAATGTTTGCGGAAAACTCGACCCTCGACGACGGGGGTGCTGTTCCGCCGTCGGTTCCTCACTGCGGCTTCTATATGAAAAAGCTGAGGATCCGGCATCGGGATGTACTCCACGTCATACGGGGGCTCGATGTTAACAAAGCTAGTGGACCTGATGGAATACCTGCCCTGGTATTGCAGAGGTGTGCTGCGGAAATAGTTCCAGTTTTGACAAAGCTCTTCAAAATGTCCCTGAAGTGTGGCACTGTGCCCTCTGGTTGGAAAAAAGCGGTAATTCACCCTATTCCCAAGAAAGGTGACCGCTCCAACCCGGCCAACTACCGCCCCATAGCGATCACATCAGTTCTGTCCAAAGTGATGGAACGTGTGATCAACGACAAACTGCTCACATACCTCGAGAAGAACAAAATTATCAACGACCGTCAATACGGATTCCGGCGGAACCGCTCGTGCGGTGATCTTCTCGCGTATGTGACGCATGTTTGGGGGCGGTGCCTGGAACGTCACGGTGAGACCCAAACGGTCGCACTAGACATATCCAAGGCCTTTGACCGGGTCTGGCACCGAGGACTTGTCAACAAATTGCATTCTTACGGACTTCCCGCATCCCTGTGTACGTGGATTGCTGACTTTTTAAGGGATAGGTCGATTCAGGCGGTTGCTGACGGTTTCACCTCTTCCTCGCACTCCATAAATGCTGGCGTCCCACAGGGATCGGTTCTGTCTCCAACTTTGTTTTTGTTGCACATCAATGACCTTTTGACATGTGCACCGATTCATTGTTACGCGGATGACAGTACAGTTCATGATAGCTTTTTGTTTGACAAGCCCCCAAAGGGCACACAAACTCCAACGGCTCGGAGGGCTTTGAAGCAGAGAATGGACGGTTATCTCGAGAGTATTTCCTCCTGGGGTAAAAATAATCTCGTCGAATTTAATGTTTCAAAGACCCAATCCTGTCTGATTACGTCTAAAAGGGATCCAAATGATAATCTAGTCTCCTTCAACGGAAGCAATCTTCCGAACAGGCCTTCCATTGATATGCTTGGTGTAACTATAAGTGACCAGCTCAGGTACGGGGGCTCCATCGAAGCTAGAGTAAAGTTGGCCTCTCAGAAGCTGGGCGTACTGTACAGGGCTCGCAGATACTTTAATAGTACACAACTGCTCACCCTGTACAAATCGCAAGTGCGCCCTACTGTCGAATTTGGCAGCCATCTCTGGTCTGGAGCCCCAAAATACCTGAAAAAAACCCTTGACTCTGTGCAGAAACGGGCGGTCCGTTTGATAGATTCCCCAATCTTAACAAACGGACTGCAATCTTTAGAGCACAGGCGTCAGGTAGGTATGCTGTCCTTGTTCTATCGGTATTACAATGGAAGATGCTCTGAGGAACTAGCGTCATTGATCCCTTCGGCACCGGTGCGTAGTCGGGATACACGCCAAACGCGCGCCCAACATTTGTACACAGTTGACACTTGTCACATGAGAACGGGTCGCTTCTACGATTCGTTCTTAAGTTCAACAGCTCGGCTGTGGAACGAACTGCCGGCCTCTGTGTTTCCTCCCTCCTACAACATGGGACTCTTCAAGACCCATGTTCACTCCTTCCTCTCCACAAAAAGACCCTCCACACAGCATCCCCAAAGATGACATAGGCCCTGAGGGAAATTATTTTCTTCAGGGCCTCCTGTGTGGAGTAAATATAAAAAAAAAAAAAAAGATCTGAATAGCCAGGTACTTCCCCACCTTCCTCTTTCCCTTCCCCACTTACCTTCAGCCTCACAACATCCCCCAATTGGGGGTGCCATAGTCTCACTGGCTCCAGACGGGAGCAGTTGGGACTCTTGTGAGGTATTAACTATAAAAAAAAAAAAAAAAAAAAAATGTCTTCCTCCACAACGTATAAATGTTATTTATTATATCGATAAACTTATTCATGTTATTGATTATGTCATGTGTTATCCTGTATTATCTTATTGTTTTGGTGAAATTAAAGATTTTTAAACATATGTAACCATGAGTTCATGAGGCTGAAAAATGTCGGAATTTTTCGTCGTACTGTCGGACAATCATGTTTTGGAAATTTTCTTCAGTGTTTTTGCAAATTTCTTGTCATTTTGGGTTTCTTCTTCTCAGATTAACAAGTTTCATCTTAAGGAAATGCACTGTAAAAGTTTATTTTCTTAGTCAGATGAACCTTGCCCTTGGAAAACATTTCGACATTTTTCTGCTTCAAGGACATTTTTATTTTTATAATAGTTTTTTTGGGCTAGTGAATGAATAGAGTAGGCTGAGAGCAATTATGTTGTCTATGTTCGCATCTTTTTTTAAATGGCCTTGAGTTTCCTCTACCTTGTCTACTGCTCTGCTCCGCACGGTAGGTACTGCTTGTATATCTGTGGTTAAGTACTGTATAATTCTGTTGGATACAAAAAGCCGGAAGATATCGATCTAGAGAGTGGTATATTTATGAGTCAGTGATTGGTTTATTTATGCCGTGACGCTTCGAGTCCTTTGACTCGGGCGCATTTACCGACAACAATCGGAAGTCGGGCGAAGCGAAGCGAAGTTGCCCGAAGCGAAGCGAAGTTCGTGCCCACACTATCGTATTCGGTCAACTTCGATCAACTTCGCGAGTAGTGTAGCTGGGCTTTAGGCTAGCATTACACTTGTAAGTTTTTTCGTAAATTTACGACTTCTAGCCAATGGGCGCATTGGATTTTCAAAATGCAAGATGCCCATTGGCTAGAAGTCGTAAATTTACGAAAAAACTTACAAGTGTAATGCTAGCCAGTCCCGACGATAGTCGTGACTATCAAGAAGATAGTCCCGACAAAAAGCAAAGAGCAAAATGTCAAACTCTTAGCCAATGAGATCTGAGCTTTCAGCCACAATTTTTTTTTCTATGATAAAATGGATCGGGACGTTAACGGTTTCAAGGCTAGAGCGAAGTTATATGCCCCTGAAGCCAGGTTTGATTTGCGTCCAGTATCATCAACAAATAAATATAGGGGCTAATTGTTATATTCTAGTGAATATGGAACTTCAGAGAGAAAACATTTCGAAAATATTAGGAATGGCATCACTATCCACGCCACCATCGAGTGAATAACTTAAACTTGTCAACTAAACTCGGGTATATGTTCTTATTTTTTTTTAAATAAGAAGGTGCTGGCTAGAGAATTCAAGAAAAATATCGCGTCCTCTATAAAATTTCGCCAGAATTTGACTTCGTTTCGTTAACATTTCAGAATTTCTCTAAATTTGTGTGGTTTTCCATTTCCCTAATTTTTCGCTTACATCTAGGGAAATTTCCCTAGACATCACATCACTGAGACCTCGCCTCCAAAAACGTACACTTCTGATTTTGTCTTAATTTCAATCATTATTTTGTTTTTGAAATAATAAGATTTGCTTGTAGGTAGTTAAGTACCTACCAACTTTATTGATAAACACGACACCATAGTTTGCGTGCGATTAAAGTGTGCATGCATGATATGAATCCCCATATTATCAATTAGTAGTGACCCGCGAGCCGTAAGAACAATCTCCGGGTCACCAGCTCATCGGCTCACCAGCTTACTCGCTCACTCGTTCGCAGACCAACTGTCTTTGCGAAACGGATCTTGCGAATGATCAGATATCAGATTCACTTCTACTGTCTGTGTTTCTGATCGAGCTGTGTATCGAAGTGTCGAAACAATGTATTCGGGAATATTATCGGTATGTTTCGATTGATTTTTTTTTTCGATTATTTCGAAATGGATGTCTCGATTTAACATCTCTAAATTCAATATTTTGAATGGCTGACAACACTTTCACAATCTGTCAATTAATTATTAATTCGCAAGAATTATTATTCACATCACAAATACATAACACCGTACATACCTACATTAAAAATATTTACCTACATATTTAAAATAACACCCACGTCCATTATTTAAAATACATTTCAATACGGCACTGGTCCTCATTATAATAATAATTAAGGTACTTTATTTTACGTCGAAATGTGCAGTAATAATAATTTAAAACTATTGTTTCTTAGGGTTTTTATGTTATAACTCAATAAATAAAAAATTCTTCCTGCGTATGTTTTTGTTCGAAAAGTAGCCGACCGATATCCCTGAAAATTTTAAAGTTTTTTCTTATTAGTGCCAGTAGTGTTAAGAGAGTGGTTTGAATGGTAGAAGTAGTTGGGGACACCCCAGGAATACTTAGCGCAATATCTCTTCACCGAAATGAGATACGGAGTCGAGTTAAAGTCGATGTACTGTAATTTTTAGTAATTAATAGTAACATTGTGGTACAGTAGTGAATGGTGGAAGACGCCCGAGAAAGACATTTGCAATAGCGAAGCATTGCGGTTTCCATCAGTTATTAATATTTTATTTCTATGTGTAGTAAAGATTTTATGAAGATCATTGACATAAATACAGTGAAGATAACATTTCGTTTCAATATGTTTTATTGAATATTGGTTTAAATATGCCTTGTATGCAAGTGTTATCACAAATTAGGCAATTTTGTCAATTGATTATTATTTCCTGCGCCTATATTATTAATTTTAGTAGATAGATATTAAAGTGTCTGCCAATAGTAAAGTGGTATTTTACCAGTCACTAAGCGTAAATTGTATTTCTAGAATAATGTAATTTTCTAAAAGTAATAACCTTTAACCAGCTATTTTTTAAAGTTTGTTTTCTTTTAGGGTAGTATGGATTAGTTTTGATCACCATGTCCAATACCCAAAAGCGCGCAAGGTCTAGGCGCAGATTAGCAGCCATTTCTTTCTTATCAAACATTTCTCTGGACGGAACATTCCGCGACACAAAGTTTGGACAGGTTCACAAAGATCCTGCAAGACTCGAGAAAACAGAAGAAAAAATCTCAAATCCCGCACAATGTGAAACTGTAGACGCCAACTCGGATGTATTTTCCTTTTATGACAATATTCAGAACCGAGACTCGCTGAAAAAAACATCAAACTCGGTCGCACAAGCTAGCGGCTTCGGAGTCAAGATTAACAGCTTGGGTAGAAGTCCCGACCATCATTCCGTCAGCTCGGATTCTGAGAGCACTGTCACTCCGGCCAAGGGGCCTCTGATAGCCGCCCACTCGTTCCGTGACAGGTGAGTACTCACTCATAGAGTGGAGTCTAATGCAGCAGGGCGGTGGTATTGTTCTGGTTGATTTGATCCGAGTGTTGGTTGTGCAGGAGCAGGAGTCAGAGCGAGGCGGGTCGCGGAGGGGCAGGCAGCAGCAGTGGCAGGAGGGCTCCTTTCACGCACGCCCCCAGTGTGGAAGACAAATACAACAGTAGCAATGAAAGCCTCAATATCGGTGATTATAACATATACACCGTCTTACATATTATTGTGTACCTAAACTTGTAATACTATGACTTGATGTTTTCAGGTCGCTTGAGACCAAATGCTATTCCTGAGTCTCAGAGCGTGGGGACCAGAGAAGTTCGCCTCGTAAAGCCAGCCAGAGGAGTCAAGTTTAAGGATGAGCGCCTTATTTTTGCCACTGAGAAAGGCGTTCCGTTTTTGATATTTTCTTCCATATCGTATACTAAAGGCCAACGTCTTGGAAGGTAAACAATCGATTTTATTTTATTTATAGAAAAATTTCTACAGAACATTACAGAATTTTTGGATCTAAAGCGCTATACTGACTGCTTTGGACGAATTAGAGTCGACTCCGTCCACTTCCCCACAAGCATCCAATTATTGCAAATCAGTAGTTAAAGCGTAGTTGTTGCGGAAAGTTGTGAGAGTCTTCTTTAACGGTGAATTTAACCGACAGCGAATGGATTCCCCGTCCACACAGGTATCAGTGTCACTGGACTGGAGTAAGCGGCATGGAAGGAGTAGCTACTGGATCAAAAATTCGAATTCTAAAAAATGCTGTTTAGATGTATCCAGTAGCGACTCAGCACTGGACTCTACATCAGTAGATGGGATGACAAATTTACCTACATTTCTTAAACAGTTTTTCTTTGCTTGACTGTTAGTCGGTGGGTGGTGGAATATAGTTTCAGGGCAGGTTTCGGTTTGGCCCATCCCCTTGTATCTACATCATGTGCATATGTATGTACTCTATTTTAGACCAGAACTGCGAAAAGACGGAGTTCGTCGGAGGAATACTTCTGGTCCTCGACCCCTGTCCTCCATTAACGATGTGGCCATTGACACATTTGACTTGCTGGGCGTGGAGAGAGGGGAGAACGGGCAGGAGATGTCGTACGGCAACCTTCTGGTCCCGACTAAAGTGTTTGCCCGGGATCACTCCAAGAAGGACAACGAAGGCATTGCAGAACTAATCCACTCGGCCGTCAACAAACATCCGCACGTGGTAGCCAGGTACTTTCCTATCTACTTCACTTTATCATTTGAAGGATCTTGTTATTAATCGCTTTCCTCAAGGATTGTAATTTTACTCCCATTAATTACACTATTACATTATTACAGGACGAAACTTTTGACTCGGCAGAAGGATAAAAAATGGTAATTTTTCGAAACGTAATTATCGTAGGCTTTCAATAATATTTTGTTTTTTTTTTTTTATAAAATAAGATTTAAAGTTTAATCTTATAAATGCTTACTAAAATAATGTTAGAACCATTAAACCTATTAACACGCAAAATAATATTAGTTATGTACATATTATAAATAATATTTTTTATTTATATATGGGTGTGGTTATAAAATACCTTGTTAATTCTCCATAGCGCTTGTGCGATCTTCACATAAAAAAATAAATTAGGGATAATGTTTTCCCTTCTCCAATCCCTAAACCACTATACAAATGTTGGCTATTGAAGGAATTCTGTGGTCCTTTCCTAACAGCGGGTCCGTGAGTTCCGCTTTTTTGGCTTTTACCACGTCTACAAACTTCGCATTGCTTTGTTCACTCCCCAAATAAGTGGTTTATAAATCTTCCAAATCTGGATAGCTCTAGCTTACTCCTTTCGGACTGATTAATGTAAATATTCCCTGGGATATGGAAAACGAACATATATGTGCTTGTCTGTCCTTTTTTCTGCATCATACTCGAAAATCCAGGTTTCATCACAAGTTATCTGTAGGTAATGAATTTATCAGGAATTTCACACTGAAATTATTAAAATGATGGTAATTGAGAGAGCGTTCAACTCATGCAGGTGAAGTTTTGATGGTTAATTTAGTGCACTGCCATGCATATTGTTGTGGTTAAAGAGAATTTGATGAGGAATTAATTGGGTTACGTTATTGCCACACCTCGTATCAACCTTTTGCTTTTCCAAATGATGTTGTGCCCCTAGCCTAAGCACTCTGGTCCGAATGCCTCTGTAATGAGTGATGATATGTAGTGTCAACTGAACCTGAATTGGAACATTTCTCTTGTAGTACTTGTAACTGCAGCTGATCTTATCAACACAAACTAGTGTAATCAATTAATAACATTTACTTTAATGTGCATAGGTACCTATAACTTTTGGAGTACCGAAACAAAGTTTTCGCCGCCTGCCAGCTGATTCCATTTACGTAATAACGTATTTGTTTTTGCAAAATAATGTTTTTTGCAAAATATTGTTTTTGTAAATTGTGTTGTCTTACCAGATAACGTGTTTATAAAAATAGCATATACCATGAGTAGTTTCCCCAGAATAGGTGAGAAATGATTCTTTTGATTGTGCCATATGGATACGGCGGTACTCAAGCAATTAATGCATATTGTTCAAAGATTACTTAGCTGAGTCGAATCTTACAATCCAAGTGTAGGATTTATTAATGATTTCCTAATGGTACTGTCATATTTATTTATTGGACAATTTGTATAGCGCCACTTTTATGAGATATCACCTCCTATGCTATACGCGTCAAGCATTTTTTGGGCATGGCCTATATCACCGTATCGCTCGCGTACAATCCCATACAGACCTGTCACCAGACAGATGATGTGTTATAAGTGTGGGCATGGCGATGATGATATGCCGTGATGGGCTAGCCAGGGGATATTTGAAAATGATCCCATCCAAATAAATGATATTCCGCGGCAGCTCCCCATTAATCCGAACCCTCTCCTGCTGGAGGGATAGCTTTGTGTGACAATACAACATATAATCTGTATAGGCCATGCCCAAAAAACGCTTAATGCAAATGATGTTATCTGACACAGGCATAATACGTAATCATTTATGTAATTGATGAAGAAAATCGTGGAAGTTAAGCAATATTTTTTTAATTTTTATTAAAGAAATAATTAGGTTTCTACATATTATGAGATTTTAATACTACACTTCCATTATCAGTTAAATCTATCCAATAAAAGTAGTGTTGCTCAGTTCTCTTCCGTAACCATGCTCCTAATACAGGCTATAATAATTAACCTATTTTTAAATTGCAAATGAATAGGATGCAAGTGAAAGACAAAAACAATATATTTGTAATTTATAATTTGATTTTTACCTACCTGTATAGTGGTGCATTGGCCTATGGAAAATTGTTTGTGCACCAGTGATAATAATTTTTTCCCGCCGACAAAAGGTTCATGTACTGCTAGCATTGGAATTTCGCCCTAGCTGAAATATTTTAAAATGCGATTTAAACCTGTAATCCATGAGAAAGTGCATAAATTTTTTTAACAGAATCGCTTGCACTTGAAACACTTTAGAGTTCATTTTTGATTTCTCTCAAAAAGGGTTTGGAGTTCCAAAGGTTAATTAAAATCCAACAGTTGACATCATCAAATACATCCTCTAATTGAATAGGCTAGAATTCCCCACTTTTCTTATTATGTTTGTATGTATCGAGGAGTGCTATTTTAATAAAAGGTTTGCAGGTAATGGCATGTCATTTAATCGAGCATTGTTTGTATGTAACATATTTGACAATAGTAGGTAGTCTAAGGTTGAGGATAATCTGATTAGTGTTACAGTAGATTCAGATTTATATTTTCCCACATTAATATGTATTACATTCAGATAACAATAACAATAAATACAACTTCTGAACACTTATGGTGGTATTGCATGATGTATTAGAATTAGACGGTTGGCACTACTTGTACTTCTTGGTTTATTGTGGGTTAAAAGAATTTCCCCCTTAATAATGAAACGTTTTTTAAAGTTTTAAACATCCATTAAACAATCATTTACCCTACGTTAATAGTTGTTTATCAGTTGTGTAAATTTAAAAAATATTTATTAGTTAAGCCTCTTAGTATCCTTTGATTCTAATTCACCTGATTTCTCACCACCAGTTCAATGTGAACCAATTCACAATGTGGCTGAATGCCTTTTGTTGTGGGTTGAGAGGTGTCTGAGTAGGTACATTATAATATTAAAATTTGCTGGTTGGATGAATTCAAGAATCGTAGAATATTTACTCAAAAAAAAGAAGAACGAGCTATTCGCACACATAATTTGAATTCCATCAAGAAAATTTATATAAAAGGAAAGCAGGTGTACCTAACCTACCTTTAACACTAGATATTGTGATTTCCTCCGCCCCCCTCGTTTGCTAGTATGTATAATATATCCCTTTCGTGTTACTTTATTTCGTATGTAATCATGTAGGACTGCCATAATACGAGCCTATTAAAGAAAATCACAAAAAAATGTTATTTATAAAAAAAATTAAATCAAATCTTTATGAATAAAAATACAAATGTTTGTTTGTTCAAAGTCTTAAATCTCCGAAAGTTATTCATCGATAACTTTAATATTTTGACACAACTATGCATTCGAATATGCATGTGTTTTTATATACCTATATTAAATAGATATAACCTGTGACAGGTAAAAACATGTTTTTAAAAACATCGACATCTGTTGGACTGACATGCTTTTTTTTAACATACTTCGGCTGAGAAAGTACCCATTCGGTCGATTGATGCTTAAGGCCGGGAAGGGTAGTTCTACCTTTTGCGCCGGCCTCATTTCAATGGCAGAAAAGACGAAATTATTCAGTGTTTTTACACAAATATTATATACCAATCTCTTTGTAAAGGTCCCAACTATATGTACATAATTATCGAATCGTAATGAAAGTCTTTTTTTAAATTTATTTTCGTGCCTTTCATTTATATCGGTATTTCAACAAAAGGATTGTATATTATTTGTTAGTGAAATAATTCAATTCCTGGAATGAGGGTTTTTATGACCGTGAAACCCGATTCGAATCTCTTTCCCCGTTCCGCACCCACTCAACTCCTAGGTGCAAGCGAGCGAGAAATGTCGGGCCTATTTAAAGAAAGCAGGTATGAGTAAATACCGATAGGCGGACCGTAATAAACATATTACAAGGTTAATTGAGTTGCATTTCAAATAATATTCGATTTTAGTTTAGTACTTTTATAGCTTCCGTATGCTGAGTTACTATGTAGAAATTTTTATTAAAATATTTTAATTATTTTCGATGATAAAGCGATTTAAAACAAATTGAATAAATTCGCATGGGACCTTTATTTTCGCCCGGACTCAGCATAGCGCCAGCGCAAAAAATACCCGCCCGAAATGTGTTAATATAACAGCGCCATCTGTTGGATGTAAAAACAACATGCGCTATTGTTTTTCTCTCTGCATAGACAGACTACAGCAACACACGGGGTACAGCTAGTATATTAATAATAATAAATATAAACTCGGAGTAAACACAACCCCTTGCCCAGAATGTGTTATTTTTTAAAAAATAAAATCAATCTGAGGAAAACAATGCCTATTACGCTTTGACTTTTCTGTTGAACATCTCTCCTTAGATTACATTCGTTAGATGAATGTAGATCTTCTGCTCTGCTAGTACTAGTGCAGAAATGGTTCTTCATCACTCAGGGAAATGACTTGATTCCAGGTGCTTCTCGTATGAGTCTTCCCAGAGACCGAACATCCCTTCATCTCCGCCACACACGCACCCCGTCGATGGCAAAACCTTTGACTGGGAAGATACCAGTTTGGTAACACAAAAGTCTGCAAGTATCCAATTCTTGTTTATGATTTGATTGCTAAAATAATCATCGCATTCTAATGGCAGTTTCTATTTGCAGCTGCAGTATACCCCCAATCTGCTGGATGATCCCGAGCTGATTGCCGGCAAGCATAGAACATTGCTCACATTCACGTCCTACATGACTTCTGTCATAGATTATGTGAGGCCACAGGACCTAAAAAAGGAGTTGAATGACAAATTTAGAGAAAAATTTCCTCACATAAAACTCACTCTTAGCAAACTCCGGAGGTAAACATTTCATATTACCTTGTTTACTATTGCAACATTATAGGATTTTTGGCAAAGGACGATCAGGTGTGTGGATGGATATTTGCTTGGTGACGTGTCTTACTTCTCTGCTACAAACGGATGATAGTCTCTCGTTGAAGTATGAAAATTAGTTTTCGTTCAACATAAGACCTGTTTGTAGTCGACTTGAAAGAAGCATCGGGTTCCCGCCCGGGCGTCTTTCCACAGTATCACAGAGTTTTTAATATATTGTAAGGTTATTCGTAATCCCCAAATGTTTCGTTATATAATTTATTTTTATTAAGCACGCATTTTTTCAATAGCTGTTTAGGGTCGTGTATTTGTGATAATAATTTTTCACAATTGCATTTACAGTATTAAACGTGAAATGCGGAAGATCGCTAAGCAAGACGGCAGTGGATTAGACCTGCTGACCGTAGCGCAAGGCTATGTATACTTTGAAAAGTTAATTTTAGCAAATCTAATAAACAAAGACAACAGGAAACTTTGTGCAGGAGCTTGTTTACTGCTCTCGGCCAAACTGAATGATGTAAAGGGAGACCCTCTGAAGTCACTTATCGAGGTAATTCTGTTCATCTATTTGTTCAGTTAGTTACGATTTGTTCAGTAGACTAACATGTGGTGTGATTTCAGCGCACCGAGAGTGTGTTCCGGCTGAACCGCAAGGACCTGCTGAACTGCGAGTTCGCAGTCCTAGTGGCCCTGGAGTTCGGACTGCACGTGCCCCCGCACCAGGTCTTCCCCCATTACCAGCGCCTCATGCACGAGTCCTGACCCCTGGCCCCCACCCCCCGCCTCCTCGCAGCTAGTCACTAGTCATGTCATACCAAATAATATATATTATGTCTGTTACTCTTTGTTTTGTTACTCCCCCCTCCCTCACGCAGCAAAGCCAAGATGCTTCTATGTGAATTCCAGCTGAAGGACTGGTATGGGTATAAACTTATGACAGGAGAGATGAAAAACAAGTTTTAAATTAAAAGTTTATTATCAAAAAATGCTGATATTTTTCTCAGGCAAAAGATTAGACAACATTCACTGTTAAATTCCTATCGTTCAAAGTAACGTGCATGTTAGTTTTATTCCCTATATTAGGAAAGGAATACTTCCCCAAAATGTTAGTTTCATCCTGCTCGTAAAGAGACACATTGAGGGTATTTTTACTCTCCGGCGACAGTTGAATAGGCACGGTAACTTCTGAGTACAGAGGACTGCCGGCCGGGAACAGGCAAACACTAGTATCTCTGTACTTGGCATAGATGGGAGAAGAGATGCAATCTATCTCCACATGAATAGACTTCAGGTTGAGCTCCGGGAGGCCCAGCAGCAGGGCAGCTTGCTTGGAACAACCCTGGGCCACCACTTCGTCCGGGCTGTATCCTGTCAACACCTCGGCTTGCGGCAGCAGGGCGGCTACGGCAGACTGCAACTTCGGGATCTTCATACTGCCACCACACAATATTATTTTATTGATTTTGCTTTTCAAAGTTTCATCTTTTAACAGGCTCTGAATGGGACTCATGTATGCGGATAATTTAGGAGTAATTAAATTGTCAAATCGTGCCCGAGTTACATTCTGACTCCAATCCACACCCTCATATAGAGACTCGATGAACACGTGAGACGAACTCAGAGTAGACAAAACATGTTTACAATTGTCAGCGTGATGAAAGAGTTTACTCATGGCTCTGCGGTTTTCTTGAGGATTCAATTTCCATTTTTGATAAAACTCGCTGGCTATATAGTCACTCAGCTCGCGAGTTAAGCACTTTCCTCCGATGTCGGCATTGTGCACGCTACCCTCTATGCTGTACATGCCTCCTGCCACACGCACGACGGCAGCGTCGCACGAGGTGCCTCCCAGGCGGTAAACCAGCACATAGTCTTCCCCAGGCTTCGGCTCTTCCCCACTGGCGCCCTGTCCCACGCCGTACGCAAGCAGGGCGGCCGCCGGCTCACTCACCACCTGCAGCACCGTGAAGCCCGCTAGCTCCGCCGCTGTCATCATGCGCTGCCGACTGCTCTGCGGCCAGTGGAGGGGCGCTGCCAACACTGCCTGGAGTTCTCCGTCTGTGAGGACAGAATGGCTGGCTATGCTGAACATTTTACCGAACAGCTTTGACGCTATGTCATCGGGAGTGAATGTGACGATTTTGTTAGGCAGTTGAAATTCGTATTTTATTACGCTGTCGTAACTTATTATTTTACAATCGCTTGCGGCGACGAACGTTTCGGTTTCGGCATCCGTTAAATCGTTGTTGAGGAGCCGTTTATTGTTGGTGATGGTAGGTTTGTTTCTGGATTGCCCACTTTTGGCCGAAGCTCCGATTTCCCATTCGTTTTCATTCAGCGCTAGAACTGCCGGGGTCACCCTGTCGCCTAAGTCGTTGGCGACCACTTCAGATTTACCATCATTATTCAAAACGAGGCAGACAGAGCTGTTGCCTAAATGAATACCGAAACACGCTGACATTTTTTTATCGAATTATCTTGGAAAGCCTTATTAACTGCACTAATTACACTATGATTACCATATAATCCCAATTTGGTTTAAATCAACTAAAACACAAGGTTCTCTTATAACCTAAAAACAAACATGTCAAACGCAACGCGACAGAGACTTTTGGAGACTTTCCTGAGATTGAAATTGTAGAGGCAACAGGCAAACTTTACTATAGACAATATGTGAGTATTATAATGTAGAGGCCTTGTTCACCCGTGTTCAAACTAATGTCAGTCAGTATGTTATAACTCTACTTAAGGGATGTTAATAATTAATATTATTCATGTAAAAGAAAAGGAGGAACGAGTAAAAAAAGAAATTACTTAGTTACAAAACACTCTTAAAATTTATTTAATAAAATGTATAAAGAAGGGTTAGTCTTAATCTAGGCTTAATGATAGTTCTTAAAATTAATTCTTAAAACTAATTGTCCTTTTTCTTAATCCTAAATTATCTTCATTCACTGTCTTAAAAGTTGGGTCACGTTACGAGATAATTATGCAAAATTGTGCAGACACTTCCCTTTACGATGATTCTGGAATCACGGATCTCCACGTTCGCACTTATCACCGACAACACAAGCGGCAACTTGGGTTGGATCCGAAGGGCGGAAGTTGTTCAACCTGGGCCAAGGCTCCGAAGGGCGGAGTCGGCAGGCAGCGAATTCTGAGTGGGCAGCTTCTGGGTAGGAAAATCCTCGGCACCGCTCCAAGGGGGAGAGCAGGAAGTTTCTCGGCGGAGGCGAGACGGTAACTTCTGCTAGGGCAGCTCCCTGGTCGGAAGAGCCTCGGTGCCGCTCCAAAGGGGGAGAGCAGGAAGTTTCTCGGCGGAGGCGAGACGGTAACTTCTGCTAGGGCAGTTCCCTGGTCGGCAGCTGCCTCGGCGCCGCTCCAAGAGGGAGAGCAGGTTGATGGCTCCCAAGATGATGACTGTCGAGTGCGGAAATGTGAAGTGTCGAGAACTAGGCGAGATCGTGACTGCCAAGAGGGCAGCCTCCTGGGCGGAGGCGCCTCGGCGACCGCCCCAAGGGGGGGCGAGATGATGACTCTCGAAAGGCGAGATTGTGACTGTCGAGAGGGCAGCCTCCTGGGCGGAGGCCCCTCGGCGACCGCCCCAAGGGGAGGCGAGATGATCACTCTCTGACTGGGTACTGGATACTCGGGACTGTTGGTTGCGGAATCTGTCTTCAGCTGTTGAGGCGAGATCGTGACCGCCGAGAGGGCAGCCTCCTGGGCGGAGGCGCCTCGGCGGCCGCCCCAAGGGGAGGCGAGATGATCACTCTCTGACTGGGTACTGGATACCGTTTTTGGTCGGGACTGTCTTCAGCTGCGCAATCCAGCGACCGTAGCGCGCCTGTCGTGGGGTGCTGTAACTAAAGTGGTTCCGCTTTACACCACTTCGGTACGTTGTTTGAGTCCGTGGCGCTGGCATCGACATTCTCACCGTAGTCGTTATTATTATTTTAAAAGATGCTAAAATGACATTTGTACAAAAGACCTTCAAACAATTACAATTTAGCCTAGCCTTGGGCGAAGGTTTGTTTTTATTGCCGGGTCGCTGGCTTAACGTTCCCATTTCAGAATTACTACTTAATGACGGTCTAGAGATAAATCTGCCGACTAATGGGTGTATTGCTTGAGTTGGCTTTCTAAATTTTTATTGCGGGACCGGTGAAACTATTCACTAAATACTTAATGTCTAATAATTCGAACTGCCGCCTCCATCTGCGTGTAAAATCAGAGAGATAAATGCTGGAGCACGTGTTCGCTTTGGTCTTTCTGTGAATTCAAGTCATGTATATACCTAGGGACATATCAATCGCCCCCGGTTTGTTTGACTTGAATTCACAGGGAGATTATAATTAACTTATAAGCTATTATTAAATTTACTATTGCTACGACATTTAACCTAACAACCTAGATTTAACATTATTACGATATTGATATTGGCATAGTGTGGGTGTGGGAATGGAACTAGGTGTAGCCTGAATGACTTCTGCTGTGGCCGCTCGCGTAGTCCGGGTGCTAGCTGACGCCATTGTTCAAAATATTCTAAATTGTCTAAAAGTAAAATCTATTCCTAAATTTAAAAAAATGTATATACCTAATTTAATTTGAAAAAATCTATACCTAAATTAATTTAAAAAATCAATACCTAAATTAATTAAAACTACCTACAGCTAAGTTAATAAAAAAAAGCAATACCTAAATTAAAAACAAATCTGTACATAAACTATTACTAAGATTTTTGGGCGCCAAATACTCTTTTGATATGGGAAGTATTAAACCCGGATGTACATACATATTATAGAGACGAAAAATACTGTAAAACATAAATCAAAATTGCCACTTAAAATTAAACAAAATTATAAATAACCTGAAAATCTTATCCTAGATTCTAACGAGGCTGTGAGCGAATAAATAATTTTACAAATTATGAAAATCGTTCCTCCTTTTGAATTAATTGCTCTAATCTCAGGGTCGGGAATCGGAAGTATGCACTTATACTTCTACCAGCCTAAAAGCCGGTAAGCCCCACGTTCAGGGCCGCCAATTGTTATAACTCTACTTAAGGGATGTTAATAATTAATATTATTCATGTAAAAGAAAAGGAGGAACGAGTAAAAAAAGAAATTACTTAGTTACAAAACACTCTTAAAATTTATTTAATAAAATGTATAAAGAAGGGTTAGTCTTAATCTAGGCTTAATGATAGTTCTTAAAATTAATTCTTAAAACTAATTGTCCTTTTTCTTAATCCTAAATTATCTTCATTCACTGTCTTAAAAGTTGGGTCACGTTACGAGATAATTATGCAAAATTGTGCAGACACTTCCCTTTACGATGATTCTGGAATCACGGATCTCCACGTTCGCACTTATCACCGACAACACAAGCGGCAACTTGGGTTGGATCCGAAGGGCGGAAGTTGTTCAACCTGGGCCAAGGCTCCGAAGGGCGGAGTCGGCAGGCAGCGAATTCTGAGTGGGCAGCTTCTGGGTAGGAAAATCCTCGGCACCGCTCCAAGGGGGAGAGCAGGAAGTTTCTCGGCGGAGGCGAGACGGTAACTTCTGCTAGGGCAGCTCCCTGGTCGGAAGAGCCTCGGTGCCGCTCCAAAGGGGGAGAGCAGGAAGTTTCTCGGCGGAGGCGAGACGGTAACTTCTGCTAGGGCAGTTCCCTGGTCGGCAGCTGCCTCGGCGCCGCTCCAAGAGGGAGAGCAGGTTGATGGCTCCCAAGATGATGACTGTCGAGTGCGGAAATGTGAAGTGTCGAGAACTAGGCGAGATCGTGACTGCCAAGAGGGCAGCCTCCTGGGCGGAGGCGCCTCGGCGACCGCCCCAAGGGGGGGCGAGATGATGACTCTCGAAAGGCGAGATTGTGACTGTCGAGAGGGCAGCCTCCTGGGCGGAGGCCCCTCGGCGACCGCCCCAAGGGGAGGCGAGATGATCACTCTCTGACTGGGTACTGGATACTCGGGACTGTTGGTTGCGGAATCTGTCTTCAGCTGTTGAGGCGAGATCGTGACCGCCGAGAGGGCAGCCTCCTGGGCGGAGGCGCCTCGGCGGCCGCCCCAAGGGGAGGCGAGATGATCACTCTCTGACTGGGTACTGGATACCGTTTTTGGTCGGGACTGTCTTCAGCTGCGCAATCCAGCGACCGTAGCGCGCCTGTCGTGGGGTGCTGTAACTAAAGTGGTTCCGCTTTACACCACTTCGGTACGTTGTTTGAGTCCGTGGCGCTGGCATCGACATTCTCACCGTAGTCGTTATTATTATTTTAAAAGATGCTAAAATGACATTTGTACAAAAGACCTTCAAACAATTACAATTTAGCCTAGCCTTGGGCGAAGGTTTGTTTTTATTGCCGGGTCGCTGGCTTAACGTTCCCATTTCAGAATTACTACTTAATGACGGTCTAGAGATAAATCTGCCGACTAATGGGTGTATTGCTTGAGTTGGCTTTCTAAATTTTTATTGCGGGACCGGTGAAACTATTCACTAAATACTTAATGTCTAATAATTCGAACTGCCGCCTCCATCTGCGTGTAAAATCAGAGAGATAAATGCTGGAGCACGTGTTCGCTTTGGTCTTTCTGTGAATTCAAGTCATGTATATACCTAGGGACATATCAAGTATTCAATTGGAGTATGACGCCAATAAAAACAGAAAATATGTTTTTTACTCAGCTAACTGCATAGTAAAGTTTGCCAAATTCAAATAATTATATTTTTATTATCATAATAAACCTGCCAATTTTTCTAGTCTGTTATCTAATTTTATATCAATATTATTTTTAGTTTCAATTTAAAAAAAAACGCAAATGCTAGATTTTATAAGTAACAGATTAATTATAATAAATATTGTACTTCAAATTAAAGGTTAAAGTTCTATCAACATGACAGTTGACCGCCATACTAAATATGTAAAATATTAATTTTGAATTGAAGGATATAGCCATTAAAAAGCACTATTTTCCATAATCTTTAATGAAAAAGTTGTTGTTTATTGTCATTCACGGTATTATTTGTAATGTTTATTAAAAACGGTAGTCGTAAGTAAAAATTGACCCTTAATTTTATTAATAAAACATTTCAATAAACGAAACATCTGAAACTATCGGAGAAAAAAATGCTAAAAGACTCTATGGAAAGTTGCAAGTTACAAGCAAGAACTATGGTTTCTCGCAATTTATTTTATCTTATGGTAACATAGGTATACATTAAAGTGTTTTGCTGTCAGATGTGTCAGATTGGCTGTCAAATTAGGGTCGTTTGAAATAGTCACAGCTTAATATTAACGTTTGAGCCTGATGGAGGCAACTAACACTTCTACGCCACCCTCGGCCAGCAGGGCCACCCGCTTCATGATGGAGGGCGTCGGGGCTCGAGTGATCCGTGGCCCCGACTGGAAGTGGGGAAAACAGGTTAGGTTAAAAAAAGTTTAAAATAAACAAAAACTTTTCAATAACATCATGTAAATTTGTTTATCGTCGTGAAATTTCTCAATGTGTAGTTTTAAAGGTAACTATGCAAGAAAGTAAGCATGGTAGGTTCCTGTAAGCGCTAAAATACTCTTAAGTATGTTAATTTTAATCACCTTGTTTGGAATTACTGAATGTGTGTACTTTTTGAGTATGGATTCTTGAAAGGAAAATTGAACATGTAATAATTACCAAAAGCAATGTTTCTTTAAGAAACCCAAACTAAGAACCTAGAAATTAAAAATTTTTTTCGTAGAAATAGACAAAAAACCTTTTTTAATCATTTATTGCGGGTTATGGTTCTACCAACATGATAGATGGCCACCATACTAATGGCGCGAAATATTCATTTTGATTTGAACTAAATAGCTATCAAATTGTACTATTTTCCATCTGCGACAAGGGAAATAGTCGTTTCAAATTTCAAAATTCAAATAAAATAAAAACACTTGATTTCAACTTCATTATTAAGTGAAACAACAGTCAGGGGTGATGTAAACATCCACAAAATAAATGTTTAAGTTATTTTGGGTTATTTCAATAATTTATGCATATTTCCTAACCTTTAAACACAACTTTGATTGAGAAAAAATGATACTTTAATGCATCTTTTACCATCTCCCCTGACATAATTAGTTGTTTCTTTTAGTAATTAAATTGAAACCAAGTGCCACTTTTTAATTTTTTGCATACTAAGCATGAGGGGGAATTCAACAACTTTATCATAGTTCCTTATTGTAATTAAGTTGAATCAAAGGATTATTTCAACAAAAATGCATATCCACGGTACTCGTAGGTACCAGTTTTTATTGAACTAAACCTCGCTTATCCAGTTGAAGTTTATGGTATATCTCTAGTGAAATTCTACCGGCTGCACCAAAAAACGCTTCGCTTTAGTACATAATCGTACATAAAAATTTTGCAATGACAGTTTAATCCCATGCAATTGAATTGGACTACTACCAACCACAGCATATCCGACTGATTCCCTTTGCTAGAGTGTGGTGTATTCTATCTCACACTCGTCAGTTGATACATTCGTCTACAGTAAAGCACACTCTGTGGTTGCTGGGTCTTGTCAGTGTATTTCTGTAATTTTGTGTATGTGTATAAAGTGTATGTCTAACTAACTAATGTACCTAATGCTTTTACCTTATTATTGTTTGGGCTTCATTATGTTTTTAAAAGCCATATGGGTTGATTGATTGATTGCAGGATGGAGGGGAGGGCCACGTGGGCACGGTGCGCAATTTCGAATCCCCCGAGGAGGTAGTGGTGGTGTGGGACAATGGCACGGCAGCCAATTACCGCTGCTGCGGCGCATACGACCTGCGCGTGCTGGACAGTGCACCCACTGGTGTCAAGCACGACGGCACCATGTGCGACACTTGCAGACAACAGCCCATCTTCGGTGAGTACTCTGCTATAATACATTAAATTATTACCCGTGCGAATGCCTATAATAATTATTATCCAGACTGAAGGTAATATTTTGATATGTGTGGGCACTATTCCACATCCCACACTCAAAAAATTAACTAAACACAACATTCATTTTTCAGAAGGACATGCACAAAACTTAATAATATATTTTCAGATGCTGATATTTTCCATTTGTCCTTAGTTCAGTTTACTAAATGAATATTGGTGAAAATTAAATCAAATTGTTAATTATGTACCCTCTCCCCCTGCTGTGTGTAAGATATCTCAGTTATTTTCATTAACATGTGTAAGATATCTAAGATATCTTAGTTATTTTCAATAAGGTGTTATATTTTTTTCTGTTTATTTATGTCTTTTTCTGTGCGTAACATAAATTTAATATGGAAACTTCACTGGTTAATGCAACATGTAAAATTTATCACCAATACACTAAAATAAAATAAAATAAATGTTTGTTTGTTGCAGGTATTCGCTGGAAGTGTGGGGAGTGCACCAACTATGACTTGTGTTCCGTGTGTTACCACGGGGACAAGCACCAGCTGCGCCATCGCTTCTACCGCATCAGTGCTCCCGGCGGCCAACGCTGTCTCGTGGAGCCCCGCCGCAAGAGCAAGAAGCAGGCCGTGCGCGGCATCTTCCCGGGGGCCCGCGTCGTCCGGGGGGTCAGTACATACTACTCACTATACACTTATAGAGTAGTCACAGACAACACACTTCAGAAGGCTTAGGCTTTTCCCCATTTATGCATCATATACACACAGCGGCTATGATTGCACCGGATGCGGTTTAGTGACGCCCACTTCTTCTGACGGAGAGATCCTTTGATTCCGATGATTTTGTTTCTGATGATGGTTCAGTTCTTACTGCTGTACATGTGCAGTATATTTTTAGATCATTGTTACCACATTAAACGTTACAATTTTAACTTTGCAGTTGATTAGAGATAGTTAACCAATTTTTGTTTTGCCATCCCAACATCAAGAGTATAATAAATCCACAGACAGATCATGTTAAGGCGTCTTAACCAGCGGCCGAGAATTCAAATTTCGATTCGCAATCGGACATTTTTTTAGAACGAGATAGAAATACCGAATTCATTCCACTGCCTGCTGTATACCCGCGCGGCTGACGAAAACTACAGCATGGTTCCGATGAAATAACGATTATTGTTGTTGAATTCTCAGTTGTAGCTTTCTTCCTAATAAGTAGTTACATACATATTTGTAAATTATACGTCGGAGTGCGTAAACATAATTAAATACAAATGCAGCGTTGACCTAGTAGATACAAAATAGGTAGACATATGAATATACTATTACCAGTAAGTTTTATTTCTAATACTTATCTTCAAAGTATTACTTGATTTGATACGTATGATATTGAAAATAGGGTTAATTCCTTACAACTGAAGTAGTATATGTATTATAATTAGGTTTTATTTTTAACTATTTTCTACGGTACCTACCTACATATGTAGTTATGCGATTGCATAATATTGTATCGCTTTCATGTATTTGTTTTCATGGTTAGGGGCCGTTCAAGTATTATGTAAGCACTATAGGGGGGTAGGGGGGTCTTTTCTTTGCTTATTTTTGATGACATGGGAGGGTGGGGGGGTCGAAATAGTGATTACGTCAGCACTGCTCAGCAGTAGTTATTTTTTTTTACACATTGGCAACTCACACATTGTCTATGTTTGAAAACCGAATACATATTCGAGGATTCCCACAAATAATTAATATGTTTAGGTACTCGCTTAAAAAAAAGATTACATTAACAGAAAAATGCATATAGGTACCAATTTTTACGTAAGCATGGTAGGGGGGGGGTAAGAGCTTCGCTTACTTTTGGTTACAAGGGGGAAGAGGGGGTAAATAATTGTAATAAATCTGCTTACGTAATACTTGAACGGCCCATAATGGAGGTAGAAAGACCTGACTATTGTTTGATTTTCGAAATGTTATTAAATTCACGAGGTAAATTTCAATTGAAAAATCATAGGTAAGGATATCAAAAATAAAGGATATCAATAATAAATAAAATAATAATTTTTTCCTAGTACAAGAGGCTCAATTCACAACATGAAATTATGAAATCGACAAACAGTAACACAAAAAATATTAAATATGTTAAATAATACCCATGTAATAGTGAATTGGACAATAGAATAGAAATTATGAACAAAAACATGATTTGAATCGCACATCACAAATCAAAATTTATTTGGTTCATGGCACTTTTTGACCACCAATCACAAACAGTTTCATGTACTTTGGCATAAGTTTTAACATTTATACATGAAACATCGATGATAAACATAAACTCCTGATAGTCCATAGTTGATTATTTTCCCTGGAAATTAAACAACAGAAAATTATCGCCAAATGTTATAAAAAATAAATGCGTATTCTGACTGATTCGTTCGAACGACCCTGTAGCATATAAGTACGTACAATGTACATGGATAATTAAATATCACTAACCCTTGTTTTTTCTGAAAATATGTGTCCCACATACGTTTTTGATGTTGTAATTTGTGTTTTCTAATAAAACTTTTTTCCAAGGGTATTTTCCTCCCCATTTTCAAGCGAGGAATTTCTTTAAAATGTTATTAACTAGACCGGCGTGGACTAGACGTCCGCTCGCCGCCCTGTCGCAGCGGAGAATGACAAAATTTCGGCTTGCGCTGTGGTAATCACAAACAACGAACAAACAACAAATGCGAATCGAAATGAATTACTATTATATACTTTAAGAATATATTTTTTGGTCATAAATTATTTCTAATGTTTCTATAATGTCTTGGTAAATCATTTTTGTAAAAAAATCGGAACTATACCAATTTGTAAGACCATAAATAAATAATCAAATTGAGGGATTTTCATCACAAAACCCGTGCTCGGATTTATTTATTAGTAATTTTATTTGAAATAAAAACAAAATTCTTATACATACTTTTGGTAGATAATTTATCGATTTTTTTCACTGTATAATTAATTATATGATTTGAAATATTTGTTTAATGTATAATACAAATTCACCTTTGAAAATGCAACAAATCTGCACATTGACCAACGGTAACACTTTATTATTATATGAAAATAACATTATTTTTCAAAATTTAACGTCTTTCTTTGGTAGATAAAATAACGATCTTTCGAAATCAATTTGTGTTTTTTTGAAGAAAAGTGTCCATACGTCTAAAATTGGCCTAAAAAATGACAAATTTCAGGTCAAATCTACCTATTTCGCCTTAAGTTGTACCTTCTCAATGCGGCCAGTGATAAATTTGAAAATTCCCCCTTTATAGCATGTTGAAACTGACAAATTATCATACTGTCTCACAAGAAAAAAAAATCGAGTTATTTATGTTTTGTCATACCGAGAAGATTTAATTCTTCGCTCCCGCTGATTGTGGTGATGTACACTATGGATATATTATATACTAATACATACAGAGTGTGGTTTCAGGTTGACTGGCAGTGGGAAGACCAAGACGGGGGCAACGGGCGTCGCGGGAAGG
Organism: Hesperophylax consimilis; assembly: GCF_061612785.1. NCBI lineage: Eukaryota > Metazoa > Arthropoda > Insecta > Trichoptera > Limnephilidae > Hesperophylax > Hesperophylax consimilis. The sequence continues at coordinate 9,889,198 of NC_142839.1, read as the reverse complement.
TGAATGAGGTGCAAGACTGGTCAGCCGCTAGTCCGCGCTCCGCCGCCTACGTCGTGTGGGACAACGGCGCCAAGAACCTCTACCGGGTGGGCTTCGAGGGTATGGCCGATCTGAAGGTAAGTTATTACTGGCACCATCATACTCAACTGTAGAATAATTTAAACATAGGATAATCACGCTCGGGTCGGTTAAGTCTGATTGGTTGAACCCTTTCGTATTAATGTTCCGAAGTGTGAGGACAGTTCTGAAACAACCTGCCATTTGGTCTTAGGTCAGAAACTGGCTTTGAAAAATTGAATTAACCGCCCTATGCATACGAACGTACATAATACGTCCGTCAAAGTATCACCCAAACGCAACAAGCCGTATCAGGTACGCTCAGGTACAAAAAAAACTTTACCGAAACCCACAAAACGTTCGTGATACGTTCGTGCGCGTCAAGTTTGTTCCTGTGTCATCGCGTTTAGGATTTTGAAGTCAGGCGAAGCAAACGGGTGAGTTTTCGTCACTCCCATACAAGTTACGTCGCTAGCAGAGATGTTCAAAATGGGTACCCAAAACCATTTGAAATGCAAAATGGAAATGGGTCAAAATTTTTCCATTTGAAAATGCAAAATGCAAAATGGTTTTTAGAAAAGCATTTCAAATGCAAAATGCAAAATACCAATTTTCAAAATGCATTGAAAATGCAAAATGGTTTCTCAGGTTAAACAATTAAAATAATTATAGAATTTTTAAACAATTTTGTCATTTAATAATGGACATCAATGTAAAACAAACATATTACATGATGGTAAATCCAAAAACACCACGACTACAGATAATGAAATCACAAAAAATTTGCGCGGGACTAATGTTGCCAACGTAAAAACATAGAAACTGCTATAACTGCTAAATCTAACATTATTACAGCCTCATGGCCCCATTTTCAGTATTTGAATCAGTATTTTTTGTAATGGTATCACTCAATTGCCAGGGCTCCTACCAGGGAGCAACTTGACAAATATAAATTATCTCTCATAGCGAGGTTAAGGACCGACTGATATTTGGGGCTTATGAAAAAAAGATGAGTTGAGATAGTAGGAAGAATGTTGCAAAAAAGCATTTAAAATGGAAAATGCATTGAGAAAAGCATTTAAAATGCAAAATGCAAAATGGTTTTTAGAAAAGCATTTAAAATGCAAAATGGAAAATACCCATTTTGCATTTTGCATTTCCATTTGAAATGGATTTATTTGAAATAAAGCACATCTCTGGTCGCTAGTCAGTGGTTCTCAACGCAAGTGGCGCAGTTTTTATAACAATATTATTACGTTACGTGTTTTTTAGTGAACTTCATGGGAATGTATTGTTATGTTTGCACAAAGCTTGCAAGAGCTTACTGTATAGTTATGTATGTCAAGCACGCGAAGCCGGGAATCAAACATGCACCCAGAGCGTGTAAACACACTAATATATACGCATCTCGGCGTGTCTACAATCGGGTGAACACCAATACATACACGTACATCCGCGATGTCTCCGCCTGATATTGGTCACGTAGGCCTATAAGTACCTACAACCAATCATATGGCTAAGATGCAAAACGTCTCCTTATAAGGGCATCGGAACAGGCACCAAAAATAGAGGTGGAAGGGACAAGCTTCCCCCCGCAAGCCGGCCCACGCTTCAGTTCCCCGAGAGACGCGTAGCAGCCAACATGTTCGAGACTAGTTCGTGATTAGCATTTTACCGCCAAAAGGCGCCCATAATAATGGATCGGCCTGCATTCGTTTTATAATGTGCCGCGTCTCTAGACTCAGTTATCACGTCCAGGCAATCTTCAGCCGACTACACTATCATGGATATGATTGCGTCATATCCCTGGGCCGCGGCCGTGCACCCGCCGCAGCCCACGAGGTTCCATCTGTGCCGCCCTTCGTCGTATTCCCGCCCTTCGCGCTGCCACCGCTCTGCCACCCACGAGGTTAGCCGCCCTGGCCGCCTCAGGCCGCTTCTGTGCCGCCCTTCGTCGTATTCCCGCCCTACCGCATCAGCCTAGGCCGTGCTATGGCAGCCGCCCATCATAGCCGCCCTTCGTCCTGCACCCTGCCTAGGCACCTGCCTATGGCCCCTGCCCATCATTCACCGCTTCAGCCTAGTTTACACGTGAGCGAATAATATACCTTTGTCCATCAGAGCCCTTAGAGTCAATAGATAGCTAGAAACAAGTCAGGCCTTAAAGAGCTATGTACCTTTTGTAGATCTGTTTGATAACCTGTATTACCTGTATTACCTGTACAATAAAAACTCATATCAAGAGACTTGTTTCATTTGGGAAATTGACTATATATAATCCACACCCTGAAGATTGGAGTACAAGCTCAGCTTGTGTACTCACCTATAGAATATTACTTGGCTTGAAGGCTAATGTAACAACTTATAACTATAAGTTACGTTAATAAGCTCTAATGTAACACTGGCGCCACAACTGGATAGTCAATTACCCGATGGAATGTGTCTTTTCTTGTAATGTGTTACTGTAATATTCTTGTCTATTAATGTTTTTATCCACAGCTGTGTGTTATAATTCATTTCTGATTCGGGAGTGTTTGTTCCGTCGACCGGTACACATACGTAGTAATACGCGCTTTGTCCGCCGGGTTACGCATGTACGTAATGCGCAGTTCCAATTTCTAAATACGCAATAAACAAATACGAGAAATTACGGCGTAATAAACATTAAATGTGGTTGTTTCCAAGAGATAGAGGTGTTATTTCAATTTTGAAATGCAATTTAATTGTTTCATATAGAAATGATTCCTTTTGTCAGGTTAAGCTTTGCTTATCTGTTTCATTATAATAAGTTGAAATAATTCAAATACTATAAAGAACTTCCAAGTGTCAATTTGCGATAGGATTAAATACAGTTATTGTTTATTTCACATTCTTTAATAAATATCGTATTGGTTGTTTTTAAATTAAGATCCATAGACTTTACCGGTCGTTCCCATTATTAAATCATGGATCCTCCCAATATTGGTAGAATTTTAAATTTTGAAAAGGCAACGGCGGTCATTACAATTACAATCACTTTGCTCATCCGGTCTGAGAATAAATATCGTTAACAATTTCACTGTTAATAATATACCGACAAGGAATTATTATTATTAACTTGCCGCAAAAGTAATATAACAAAAAATAAATCATGGATCAGAATAAAAACTCGCAACAGAAAAATATTACACAGAAAATAAATGTTTGGTCAAAAATAAAACACGCTACGAGCAGTAACTTGATATATCTTAATAATTCACGACTATTAAAATACTGACAAAAGAATTATTATTCCCGCGTCGCAACAGACAATATTTACGCATAATAATAATAACAAACATTTGTCAAAGCTCGCCGCGAAGCAGTTGTATGATATGTTTTTTTGTATTTAAAATACGTAATAATTATTGAATACTATTTCGTTCGCGTTTTTTTTAGTAGAATCAGCTGAATAATAGAGGTTGGTGTCATTCGTTTTGTATAAACTCAAGGGCGTCATGAACCTTTGAGTGAATCTTGTGCCGATTGACACTTTAACCACGCTGTTTTTCTTTGATGTTTGTTATCTATTAAGTTGGCTGTCAAGGACGCTTGCAGACCTTCTAGTAGGAATACATAGTAATTTTTTTTTTAACTGGATTTGCAATAGCGTATAGCAAAAAATCAAATTCATTCATAACAATAGTAATTATATTGAAATAAAAGTTAATACATTGTAGTTATGAAATAACTACATAAGTAATATAAAATTATATTTAAAAATATACATTTTTGTATATATTTCGTTACGAAACACGACACGTTACATTGATTGAGGGTTAAATTCAAGAACCTTAAGTTTTAGTGGAATTTTTTTATTATAGTAAGGAAAAAACCGCCTTAAGCATTCAATATCCTGCCCGGGACCGAAAAATAAACTTAATTTATATTTCGTGGAATTATTGTACTAAGAATATATACCAATTTTTAGTACAAATTAAGGTTATATTTGTATATATAATCTTCTTTTCGTTGACAGGAAACGGCGTAAGAAATGTCCTGTACTTTTGAAGTGATGATTTCGTTCTTCATCACTTAAAGTTATCAGTGGTAGATTAGGAACCCATTTTGTAAATATAACTCAAATATCTTGTGTTATAAATTGTATAGTTCAAATGAGAAACCCCGTATGTGGTTTTTGTTCAGACATTCTCTTATATAGAAAATTATGTCAAATGTTTTTGTATTTAATTGGTTACATACCAATTATTTGTTTTTTTTTTCTGGAATTTTTTTTCTTTTCTCCTTCTTGCGCAGTGAATACGTGTCGTTATTTTTAAGGAAGTCAATCTCTAGAAATCGGATTATGTAGTTCTCGATTTTTAAATTAAAAAGACTCGAATAAGTCTTATATAACAGAGATTGAATTATCACACACAGTAGTTGTTGAGTGGTATGTAATATGTTTGTAAATTATAATTGTGTAATTGTATTATATGTTATGCCATGTCAATTATGGTGTAAATTTTTTTAGTTGTAAACACGTATTTGATTGCCTCGGTATCAATAAAAAAAAACCAGCGTGTAAAGTCCTTCATAAAGTTGAGACGAAATAAAATTGTGTAATTGTAATATGTGTTACGCCATGTCAAGTGTGGTGTGTATGTTCTCATAGGAAGATGAATTATAATATATACCCGGTAAGAAGAAATAGTTTTTGTAAAGATAACGTAATTATGTCTTAGATTTGGAAATCTAAAATTGTTGGTCATTAAGGACAAATGGTGGTTGCATATTTATGTCATTTTGGGACATTATTGAATCTTAACCAATGAATTGGGTTAATAATTGCACTTAAGGTCATTTTGGGTTTTGTCTGGTCATTTGGTGAGAACACTTTATGAGTGTTCTGAAAATTTTGTCGAACGTTTTCGTTACGACGTGCTGGTGTTTCTTGTTGACACCTGGTACAGCGCTGTACGGTTTATAGGAAATAAATCGTTAAATGTCATAGGATAATATTAGCCTTATAATTAATTACATGGTAGGTCTTGGTAGCGTTGACCTGTATAATCAATATGCGATACGAGAGGATTGGTCTATATGCCTAAGAATTATTAGCAACCAGACAAACCATGACTAAATGAGAATATATTGTTAAAATCTTGAGTGGAATTTTTGTTATTTTCCGTTTTTCAAAATTATCAATGGATAATAAGAAATAACATAACATGTGTATTGATACTTGTGTTGTATAGTGTCAAGAATTTCATTGTTAAAGACGCAAATATGGGTTGATTTCGATCAATCGCATGATATACCTAATCAGCGTACACATTCCATAACAGGAATTTTGTGTATAAAAAAAACATGTCTAGTTTAAGAATTTCATTGTAATAAACGCGAAATATGGGTTGATTTTGGTCAATCGCATAAGCGTATAATATTCTCTAACCAAAATATCATTTTGTATAACATTGTACAATTGTGAACATTGTTAATTGTTCTTCTTTTGTGGTTTGATGGAAAGTGTAGGCCTGGTGGTAAATTGTGTACATCCATTCGGTAATACCACATTGTATGCTACATTGGTTGTTTTGGTATTGTCTTTTTTTTAAGAAAAAAAAAGGAAGCCAGGTGTATTCTTTTTGTTTGGAAAGAAGGTGATGTGTAGTCTTTTCTGTTTGGAAAAATCGTATGTATTCTTTTCTGTTTGGGAAGAAGGCCATGTGTATTCTTTTGTTTGGAAAAAAGTTGTGTATGTAAATCATAGCGTGTTTTGTATCGCGCCTTGGAGATCATTTCTGCAATTATTTTTGAAAGAGGTTTGGCAACCCTTGTTCAGTGTATTTGTTAGGGATTGTTCAACTTGGCTCTCAGGTAGTTAAATTTTTGTTTTGGCTCGTTAGGGAGTGTTTAAATCTTTGTGAAATGAGGTAGTTTTGTACCTCTCGTACGGCAAACAAGAGGACGTTGCCCTGCTTCAGCCACGTTGCCTGGGATCTTGTTTCATCGACAAGGAGGGTAGTGTTATGTTTGCACAAAGCTTGCAAGAGCTTACTGTATAGTTATGTATGTCAAGCACGCGAGGCCGGGAATCAAACATGCACCCAGAGCGTGTAAACACACTAATATATACGCATCTCGGCGTGTCTACAATCGGGTGAACACCAATACATACACGTACATCCGCGATGTCTCCGCCTGATATTGGTCACGTAGGCCTATAAGTACCTACAACCAATCATATGGCTAAGATGCAAAACGTGTCCTTATAAGGGCATCGGAACAGGCACCAAAAATAGAGGTGGAAGGGACAAGCTTCCCCCCGCAAGCCGGCCCACGCTTCAGTTCCCCGAGAGACGCGTAGCAGCCAACATGTTCGAGACTAGTTCGTGATTAGCATTTTACCGCCAAAAGGCGCCCGTAATAATGGATCGGCCTGCATTCGTTTTATAATGTGCCGCGTCTCTAGACTCAGTTATCACGTCCAGGCAATCTTCAGCCGACTACACTATCATGGATATGATTGCGTCATATCCCTGGGCCGCGGCCGTGCACCCGCCGCAGCCCACGAGGTTCCATCTGTGCCGCCCTTCGTCGTATTCCCGCCCTTCGCGCTGCCACCGCTCTGCCACCCACGAGGTTAGCCGCCCTGGCCGCCTCAGGCCGCTTCTGTGCCGCCCTTCGTCGTATTCCCGCCCTACCGCATCAGCCTAGGCCGTGCTATGGCAGCCGCCCATCATAGCCGCCCTTCGTCCTGCACCCTGCCTAGGCACCTGCCTATGGCCCCTGCCCATCATTCACCGCTTCAGCCTAGTTTACACGTGAGCGAATAATATACCTTTGTCCATCAGAGCCCTTAGAGTCAATAGATAGCTAGAAACAAGTCAGGCCTTAAAGAGCTATGTACCTTTTGTAGATCTGTTTGATAACCTGTATTACCTGTATTACCTGTACAATAAAAACTCATATCAAGAGACTTGTTTCATTTGGGAAATTGACTATATATAATCCACACCCTGAAGATTGGAGTACAAGCTCAGCTTGTGTACTCACCTATAGAATATTACTTGGCTTGAAGGCTAATGTAACAACTTATAACTATAAGTTACGTTAATAAGCTCTAATGTAACAGTATGTCTATTTATTAGTGACTTTTATACCGTTTATGTACTTTGTGTTATCATAAACTGATTTTTTTGTGTTCCAATATGTCAAGTGAGAGTGAATATAAAAATATTAGCTCCTTCGGAAGTTAGACCACTATAAGTGAGGATTTTTCTACATCACAAGATGAACATGAAAGCGAAGTAGAAGACGTTCCTACAAGACTCTGAAAGAGATGTTTTGCAACCACCATTTGAATTTAGATCGACATCTGGCTTTCCTGAAGCACTCAATAATTGTAAAGATGAATATGAATTCTTCACCTACTTTTTTGATGAAGAACTGATGCAACTGATAGTGGATCAAACAAATTTGCTGAGCAATTTAGCAATTCTACTTCACCTTTCACGGACGGATGGATGCCACGAACTTACAAGGCTTGTCGAAGCCTTGTAAGTTCGTGGCATCCAACAACAATCAACGAAATGAGAATATTTTTTGCAATCATTTTAGTGCAAAGTTTGGTAAAGAAACCAGAAGAAAAGATGTACAGGTCCAAAAGTCCGATATTTGAAGCTCCATTTTTTGCACGTACCCTTTCATACAGGCGGTTTTTATTGCTAAAGAACTTTTTGCATTTTAGCAATAATGCTGAATACAACGAATCGACCCACTCCAATCCCAAACTGAACCAAATATGGCCTGTGTACAGCGGCGTAGCTACCTAGGGGCTACGCGGGGCAGTGCCCCGGGGCCCTCAAGCTCAGGGGGCCCTCGAATCCTTACCAGAAATCTCGATCGAACTGAACTTTTGGAAATTTCTCCCATTTTCAAAATAAATATGAGAGGTTGCAATTTCCAACCCCACTTTAATCATGACAACTCAGTTGAGAGAAATTCAAAAGTTATGCCTAGGGATTTCCCCTAAATTCTTTCTGTAGGTTGGCAGTGTTGTCAAATTGACGGATAGTGATATGTGCGTCATTCCCCAACGACACTTGTAGCGTATTAAAATATGGATAAAAAGAAGAAACCCAGTGGTGCATTTAAACGCAAACAACGCCAAGAAAGAGAAGATAGTAAACAAAAATTGCCCAAAATTGACAAGTTTTTTACTCAGCCTTCTGCAAATACATCTGGCCAAAATATTTCTATTGATAGTGACTCAAATAATGTGGTAACTGCAGTGTTGGTTGAGAAGCCTACTGAAGAAGATTCAACAATTATTGCAGTTGGAGATACCTCCGCCGCCGATCATGTGAACGTGGATGATGTTTGCATGACACACATAAGAGCGGAGGGTTTGGAGGAACCACAGACCTCTACATTTTTCGAAAATGTGTACGACAAATCTTCTTATGACTTGGGAAACTTCACGAACAAAATATTAAGTGGTAACGAAAAACGTCAAATTCTTGATATGGGGCCTTTACAGCCTTCAGGACCTTTTCCAACAGACATCAACCAGAACAATAGGTGTTTTTCAAAATCGTACTACTTTTCGTGTTCTAAATATGGGCCAGTTAATCGTTTTTGGTGGTGTTATTCCAAAATACTAGACGCTGCCTATTGTCAACCCTGCTGGTTATTTGCTTCACAAAGGAATAATGTTTGATGTACGGGAATTCGAGATTGGAAGCATTTATAAGAAAGAATTAAACAACACAGTTGTTCGAGTGGCCATTCGGAAGCATGTGCTGTGTATGAATTTTGGAAAAAAAAACGATACTAATACTATCGATAAGGAACTTGAAAACGAAATTCGCAAAGAAGCATCATTTTGGAAAATGGTTATATCATACTTACCCTAGCAAAGAGTTCTTTGGCTTTGAGAGGACATCAAGAAGACTTAAGTCAGGAAGGATACCACGGAAATTTTCTGTCCTTTGTAGAGCTTGTCGCCCGATATGATCACATTTTGCGGCAAGTTTGGATATGCCCAAAGGTAATAATAATTATTATTTTTCGGAATATTTTTTATTGAGTAAAACCTCGTAATAATAATTATTTCCAAGTTTTTTTATCGTTTTATTTTGTTTATAATTATTAACTGTTTAACTTGACTTGACTTTTTTGAAATTGTGTTTTTTATGTTTTTAGGATCTACAAGATATCTGAGTGCAACAATTCAAAATGAAATGATTGAGAGCTTGGGGACCAAACTCGAAATCCATCTACTAGAACAAATTAGAGCGTCACCGTTTTTTGCCATCATAATGGATACGACACAGGACATATCGAAGGCAGATCAGCTATGCATTGTTGTGAGGTATGCAGTAATAAACAGATCGGAAAATGGACAGCCAATTGATATAGAAGTAAAATAAGTGTTTCTAGGCTTTTACGCAGCCATCAAACATGGCGCAGTAGATTTAGTCAACCAAGTGACAACATTATTTATCGACAAAAATATTGATTTAAAAAAATGTGTGGGGCAAGGCTATGATGGAGCCAGTGTGATGAGTGGTGTGTATAATGTGTGGGACAAGGCTATGATGGAGCCAGTGTGATGAGTGGTGTGTATAATGTGTGGGGCAAGGCTATGATGGAGCCAGTGTGATGAGTGGTGTGTATAATGGTGTACAAAAACATATTAAGGATATCCACTCCAGCCTAACGCAGAGTACGTACATTGTGCCACTCATAATTTAAATTTGGTGATAAATGATGCCGTTAGCAGTTGTGTGGAAATACAGATTTTTTTCGCAACGTTGCAAGATTTGTATAACTTTTTCGGAAACAGCATCAAACGTTGGGATCTACTGTCAAAATTCACTGGCGAATCGGACACCACTAAAAAAACTAAATCCGACTAGATGGTCCAGTAGGGTCAATACGATATCTGCAATAAAACTTCGTTATTTTGATATTATCAAAGCATTTTCAGAAATAGTCCTAATAAAGATGAGCGTAGTGAAGCAGAGAGTATTAAAACAAAAATGCTAAATTTCGAGTTCGTGTTGCTTTGCGAATTCATGCACAGTGTATTGAACGACATCAATTATGCATCCAAAACTTTACAAAAATGCAACATCAATTTGGGCGAGGCGAGTAAAGTTTTAGCAGAGACCCAAGCAAAGTTGCAACTTTATAGAAATGATTTCGAATTATTCAAGTGCAAAGCCAGTGAAACTGCAAGAAAATATGGTATTGATACCCATTTTCAAGAAAAAAGGTAAAGAAAAGTTAAAAAACATTTTGATGAATTAGCTGCTGATCACCGATTTCCAAACCAAGAAAAATATTTAAAATTGAGATTTTCAATAATGTACTAGACACAGTAATATCTCAATTAGATACACGTTTTATTGGTATGAGTGCAATCTGTCATATATTCGATTTTCTAACACCAACATTTTTATTACATGTTGATGAAGCAACTTTATTACAAAAGTGTGACGAATTCCAAAGACAATATTCAGATATAATAGGTCCTAGTTTTTCACTTCAATTTATTAATATTTACCATCTAGTTTTACCACAACTAACTCATGCATGGACTGTTCACCAATTATGTAAGGAAATAATGAGCAAATATTGAGATCTAGAATGCGACCTAACGGAAGTATTTACAGCAATGTTATTATTCTTTACAATTCCTGTCACTTCTGCAGCAGCTGAAAGGTCATTTAGCAAATAAAAAATAATAAAAAATTATTTAAGAAATAAGATGGGCCAAACTCGACTCCGACATTTATCGCTAATAGCAATTGAAAACAAAACCGCATCAAGCCTGGATTTAAACGAAGTCATTGATACTTTTGCGAAAACTAAAGCTAGGAAAAAATTGTAAATATAATTGTTATTTAGTCAGTTGGTAGGCCCGACCTTTATATAATAAACGCTTGAATCTTCTCTATTTCGTTTTATTAGCCAAACCTACACCAAGTATCAATTGTAATTTATGTTGTTACTGTTTAATATTTTTATTACCTGACCTGCAGTCTGCAGTGCACAAAAAAGAGCTTAAGTAGCTTAGCAGTGGGGCCCCATTTTTTAATTTTCCCCAGGGCCCTTGGTTACCTAGCTACGCCACTGCCTGTGTATCAATATTTGCAAAAACATTTCAACAAAGATATATCCCCGAGAAAAATGTGACCATAGACGAAAGTTAGATGTTATACAAAGGACGTTTAGGATGGATACAGTACATGCCACTCAAAAGATGGAGATTCGGCGTGAAGACATATATGTTGTGTGAGTCTACCTCAGGATAAATATAGTCCACAATTATTTATACAGGAAAAATACCCTTTTTGACCAGAGCTACAAACATCTTCCAGTCTCCTCCCAAGTCGTTATGTCACTAATGAGACCATTGCTCAATAAGGGGTACTGCCTGACGACAGACAATTTTTACTCTTCACCAAAATTAGCGGAGTTATTAGTTGCAAAAAAAAAAACAGACACATATAGAACACTAAGATTCAGACGAAAAGGAATACCCAAAATATTTTTTTTCCTAAGAAGGTTGCTCGTGGATACACCAAAGCCTACAGAAAGGGGAAAATCATGATGATGACGTGGAGAGATAAAAAAGATGTGTTTTTTCTCTCCACTGATGCAAACTGAATCGGGTAAACAACGCCCAACTATGGCAAACAAATACAATTTTACGATGGGTGGAGTAGATTGGGTTGACCAGCATTTGGTGATTCGCCCTGTCACCAGAAAACAGGGGAAAAAATATTACAAAAAATATTTTTCCATTTTCTGGAGCAAGCACTCTGGAATGCATTTGTGTTGTACAAAGAAAAAGGGGGGTGTTTCAAATAACACTACATTTAGAGAAAAGGTAATCTTTCAATATTTAGAAAATTACCATGCAGCAGATTTTTCATCCAAAGGGGGAAGACCATCAAGCAACCCAAACAACTTACGTCTAACTGAAAGACATTTTATTGATGTAATTCCCCCTACCGCAGGCAAACTGAATGCTGCAAGACGTTGCGCTGTTTGCTGCTCCAAACTAAATGAAAGTGGAAAAAAAGTGAGGAAGGAGACAAGGTACTACTGTCCTGACTGTGATGTGGGGCTTTGATCCCTTGTTTCAAAATTAATCACACAAAAAAATCTTTTAGAGTAATAAAATAAATAAAGAGTACTAAAATATATGGTTTTATTATGAATAAATATCCTCGTAGCAGTGAGGTCCATGGCTATCAGTAAACTCCTACTCTTTTTTGTGATTGGCTCGTATGAAGAAAGAATTGGTAAAACGTCATAAGTCATAAACCTCTCCATAATCAGCAGTTCACTTTGAAAGTGTAGTGAAAAAATGGCCTAAGAAAAGGTGTTATGTTCACTTTGACCGCCCACCAACAATCGCTGGCTACCTCATTTGCAGAATGTATCGAGATTATGTTGATTGACATATTATATTCAATACAAAATATTCAATAGAATATTATTACAAAAAATATTCGGTGACATCTTATGTTGAGAACCTCAGACTTACAAAAGGATATAAAAAGGGTCATAAATGAGTCTGTTGTCTAAATTTAATGTCTGGTATGTTGAAAACAAGTATTGTTATTGCGAAATCTAATGAAAAAAAACCCGATGTTTTTTTACCTACATTTTGAATAATAACCCAAAGGTAGGGCGGTTAAACATACGATTTTAGAAAAGGTTACTTGCAATAACCAATGTGAAGAGCTCTTTAGTTGATTGAATCACTAAACTATCGCCAGAGTGTAAGGTACTCTCAGTATCACCGTGGTGTAAGACCACCATTCAGAATGGAAACGTTGATTGAAATGGCTTTAGCCGTGTTTGGTGACCATATCTGAATAGTCAGGTACTCCCCCACCTTCCTCTCCCCCATCTCCTTCCCCTCCCCACAACTTTCTGCCTCACAACATACCCCAATGCCATAGTCTCACTGGCTCCAGATGGTTGGGAGCGCTTGGGAATCTTGTGCGGTATTCATATAAAAAAATGCTCTTTGTGTAATCATAACTTTGTTCTTTTGAATTGAATACAAGTTGACAAATTATGAATATGTGCATATTATTAATAGAGTTATATTTGGTTTCAGGTGGTGAATGATGTGAAGGGGCAGACGGTGTACAAGGAGCACCTGCCACTGCTGGGGGAGCAGGGCCCCGGCCGCTCGGGGCCACATGGCCTGCAGATTGGTGACCAGGTACTAAATTCATACTGGGGGTTTAGGATCACAGGGGCCTATCTACAAAAACACAGTTTTGAGATAAACGCAAATGAAGATTGGCATACTCATATGCCCAACTGTATCTCTTAACCTTTTGAATGCCAGTAGGTAGAAGTGTAGATGTGCACAGCAGGCCGTGAATTTTTAATCGAAATAAATCATTTTTAAATCTTATTTTTATAAATTAACAACATTACACCTTGAAAGGATATTTAAATGACTTACCAAATTTATTCAATATTCAAGAAAAAAAAAAAAAAAAAAAAAAAAAAAAAAAACGGGACATTATGTATGATACAGAGGCTCAAAGAAGAGCGAGTAAACTCGCTATTTTTCTATGGCTGGCCTGCTGGGCACGGCCAAGAATGCGAGTAAACTCGCTCTTGGCACAGAAGCGGTTAAACGTCTGTATGTATGAGCTAGAGCTTTGTGTCACTGATAAATATGATTATGGCATTACCCAAACCAAGCTTAACTCAAAACATCAGTTTGTAGTTAGGCCCCTGTGATCCCAAGCCCGAAGATAGAATAAAGAAGAAAACTAGAAGTGCCTTCTATACGAACTTGATGGAAACAAATGTTCCATTTAACCCAATAGCGCAACTCTCTGTCTTACTTACACTCGCCTGACATTGTAGACAGTGGCAGCTTGTACTAACAAAAAAGGGTGGTGCGCTAAAAATATAGGTCATGTCAGGTAAAGGGTAAAGGCATGGTAAACTTTACAATGCCTTTACCGGTAAAGGATACTTGCAACCAGCAATTTTGAAGCTTATACCTACCCGCTGGAATTATCGGTTTGCGAACTGTGAACTAAAGTGGCGCCATCTCGCTGAAGATTTTAAGAGGCATTGGTTAGCGCCATTCATGTTTGGAGACATTTCAAGTCAACATCCATGCTCTACGTGTTTTTTTTATTATTTATTTTACGCCTGTAGGGCTTTTACATAAGTATGTGTAGTTAATTTTGACATGATGAATAATTTAGAACATGAAAATAAATAATAAAAATAAATTTACAACTGACATCAAAAATAAGACATCCCTTTCTTGGCATCCCGTTTGGGACCCACCCAGGCGTTGTGTGTTCAATTTATCGGATAGCTAAGTCCTCCATCACAACACAAGCAACATTTTCCGCTTACTGTGGTGGTAGTAGGAGATTTTCAAATATTGTCAGGTTATTCGTAATCTGGTAATGTTTGTCTTTCTTTTAAAAAAAATAAATTTCCCAGGTGACGTTTCTCGATAAGAGATATGGAATTCCCTCGTACCATGTGACTTACGACACGTGATACAAAGAACAAAAATTCGAGCCGTTTAAATTTAGCTTAATACTTTTAGAGTATTAAATTTATTACTGTTGATAATAATTATTTTTAGACTGACCGAAATTTTGGGAATGCGTTGCTCCAATGCTCTTTAGCGCTAGACGCCACTGATCGTAGATCTCCATTCTTTTTGAATTTCCTAAACACAGTTTTGTATTGGAAATTTAAGCCTCGATTAGACAAATATTTGAATGAGCACAAAAGTAGTATGTGTGTGGTGGTGTTGACTGTCTGGTGTTTTCAGGTGAATGTGGACTTAGAACTGGAGATAGTGCAGTCACTGCAGCACGGGCATGGCGGCTGGACAGATGGCATGTTTGAGTGCCTTGGCACCACGGGCACGGTGGTGGGCATTGACGAGGACCACGACATAGTTGTCTCCTATCCCAGCGCCAATCGCTGGACCTTTAATCCCGCCGTCCTCACTAAGGTAAAAGACCTAATCATACATAAATATATAATACATATGTACTTCCATACCTACTACTAGAATTATGTAACATCAGAAATCAATGGCAGTTAACTCTTGATGAAAATGAAAAGTTTCGTTCTGCGCCATCTGATTCTATTTTCATCATAACTTACATGTTGTTTGCAAATATGTTTTAGTAAATTGTACCGTCTTACTGGATAATTGTGTTAATATATTTATAAAAATAATGTATAATCTACTATATATGTATGTAGTTTCCGAGGAATGCTAGATAAAGTCAGAGAAATGATTTTTTAAATGTATCCTTAAGGATACGCTGGCATTCAAGAGGTTATTTTCCCTTTCCGCCAGTAGTCAGGGCTTGTCTGTTATTTTGTTCTCGACATATCAAATCAGATTAGTGTCTTTTTCTATAAAACGTTTTATTTTGGGCCGCTTTATAGTATATATATTTTGAAATAAAATGTATTGAGTGAGTTACCAAAATACTAAGTCATTATTGGACTATTGTATGGAGCTAATGGCATTTATTCTTGACATAGAAGCTGTAAATATCATAGATTTACAGGTCTAACGAAGTAAAATTTTTTTATTATTGTAGCAAGCAATCACTTTGTGGTTTGACATATTTAATAAAATAAAATAATTTTTATTTTAAAACCACAAGTTTTTAATAATGTTTCGCTTTACTCAAGAATCTTCAGGGTATAAAGGGTTTTCAGGGGTTTTGTACCCTGAAAATGCTTGAGTAAAGCGAAACCGGTCGGTTTTAAAAATTATTAAAAACTGGTGGTTTTAATAAAAAGTATTTTATCAAAAAAATTTTTTTACATGTCTTGATCCAATACAAGTAAATTTTAAGAAATCAATATACTTAAACTTATGGTTTAAAAGCTGAATTAGATTTAGTACACCAATGCAGATTTTAAATTTTTGGTACAAAATTATCTCTGGGGGACCTATTTAAATAATAATATAATATAACCAATTTAATAAGTCTGGGGCCAGTGGGTTAATACATTGTTGTGTCAAGAATTTATGTTATTGGCGAATGCATAGATTACTTTTGAGGTATGTGCCAGTGATTTTCCAATAGCACAAAGTTTTTGCATTTGTGTTTTATTATTGGTGATTAAAAGTTATTAAAAGTTAAGTTATTAATTCCTGTAGAATGAATTGACTTATTGTCATTTATCTTAGACAAGTGTATGATATCGTCGCTGTAAGGTCCAATACCGTGGAAGAACCATTTGTAAAAATGTTCAAGATGTACAAAAGTTATATGTGCGCTCTTGTTTGCTCGTTTACTGGGGATGGTTAATTTGCAGTATTTACTTTAACTTTTGTTTGTTTGTTTGGTTATAGGTGAACATAGCCAGCGGGGGCTTGGCGGGGGGAGGTGTGGGGGGCGCGGGGGGCACTGCCTTCGTGGTGGGTGACCTGGTGCAGGTCTGCGGAGACCCCGAGACTGTCAAGGCCCTGCAGCGGGGGCACGGGGAGTGGGCCGAGGCCATGTTGCCGGTAGGTTAACTTCTGTCAATACATACATTTAACTACTCATTCAAGTGTCAATTCTGTAGTATGTATTGGGATTATTTTTATGAATTCACAGCTCAATTTGTTGTCTTTTCTCATGTTTACTTAAAATAGTTCAGAAATAATCAAGTTCATTTTTTCCACATATGTAGGCTAAAATAATCCATGTCAAATCATGACTTTAAATATGAATGAAAATAATTCGTAATCATCGAAGACAATATTAAAGAATCTCAAACGAAAGATGTGAAAAAAAAACAAACAAAAAAAATAAAGGAAGTGAATATATTTAAAACATATCTGAATGAACAAAGTTATGGTCAACTTGCAAACATTATGAAGATGATGTAAAGACAATTAGAAACTAAATACAAAAAAAAAAAAATTATAGGCAGCCTCAGAACAGGAAACCCTCTTGGGGAGGACTGTGAAACTTTGAATTTATACTTATATATATTATCCTTTGTACTTGCATCATATACAAACTTTGCCATAGAAACTAATAATTTTTTTTAACAAAAACCTAAGAATTAAAGTTAATTGGATAGTTAGTAACTACTCAAACGCGATGTCTATTCATTCACTGACCGGTTATATTACATTTTGAGGTTTTACTCATTAAGTTATTCCGCTGTAAAAATAAAATAATTCTGTTCACATTATTGCTTTGACAGAACCCCAGTCTCTGTTATAGTTGACCAATACCATTCATATGGATGTTTTGCAATATCTACTGGTTACAATTATAGTGTTGTGTTGCAGACCTTGGGCAAGATTGGGCGGGTGCAGCAGATCTACCATGACAACGACCTCAAGGTGGAGGTGTGTAACACTTCCTGGACCTACAATCCCAACGCCGTGACCAAGGTGGCCTCCTCAGACGGGAGTGTGCCGGGCAACTCCTCGGGAGAACGGCTCTCCGCCCTGCTGAAGAAGCTGTTTGAGACGCACGTATCGGGTGATGTCAACGAGGAGCTGGTCAAGTCAGCGGCCAATGGGGACGCTGCCAAGGTGGAGGAGATCCTTGCAGTGGGAGGCGGGAGCGGCGGCGTGGGGGCTTCTGGTGGGGCTGCCGGAGGAGGAGGAACCCCACCCGCTGCCAGCCAAGCCAATGTGAATGGAGTGTTCGGGGGACACACTGCCCTGCAGGTAGGAAAATGTTTTACAAATATCTTTATTTTCAGATTTATACGCGTTTACTGTGTTGACTTTTCCATGGTTTTTAAATTGCATTACTACCAGTCTCTTTTAACACGCATTATCCTGACCATAAACCTTACGGGTGTTAAAGGTGGGATACTATATAAAATAAGTACACTTATAAAGTTACTTACAAGTATGCATATTTACAATCAGTATATTAACACTCTTAATTAAATTTTTCTATTTTAATGAGAAAGTGGAGAGCGAACACGGGAGCACTTCGTGAGTTGTGGTAATCTTGGCAATTGAGAACGGAATGAATCGGTTCTGCTTGGCCCGTCGCGGTGCAGGATACGTAATGCCAATCACGTCCGCTATTGGTGGACGAGCTGCCAATTGAAGGTACTCTATGGTGAGGTCCCCGATTGCCGAGAATAGAGCTCTGGCTCAGTCTGGCTCTGTAATTTTCTATATCCCTATCCTTTTACGACTTGGTCTAAAATGTCGCATAAATATTATTATCATGATTTATTTTTGGGGTTTTATGACATGTTGCACTTTCTCTTTCTTTAGCCAACGTTTGAAACAGCGTTACATTGTCCACCATCAGGGCATGCCCTGATGAGGACCCTGTAACCCCGTCGGAAACGTTGGCTAAGGAAGGAGAAAGCCCAACAAGGCATAGTACCCCAAAAAAAATCACGATAATTCTTTTGACCTTGAAAATCATTCTAAAATTATTATGTTTATTGTTGTTTATTGTTGTTGTTATACGCCCATAGGGGCTTTTACATAGATTATAAATAAGTTTTACATAAGTTATCGAGTTAGAATTTATACTAAGAGTTATAAAAGTGAAGAATTTTAAAAAAATATACAAGTAGTTTTTGAAGAATATGGCGTAAAGAAACATTTTAAACAACATAATATTTAACAATAACAAAGAACAAAATATAATATAAAACATTACAATAACATATCTAATCGTTAAATCTATTACAATAATTTGTATGATTCCACAAAGTGTTGGTTTAATTTGAATTTAAGATTATAAAGGGAATCATGGAATATATCTATAATACCACCAAACTTGTTGCCCAAATCATGCATCCTATTGGTAAGTGAGTTTGACTGATAGTTGGTTTTATATGTGTCGCAAAAGAATGTTGTATTTTGTCTAGTATTTCTTGTCGGTACATAGAGTTTAATAGCAGCAACGATGGCAGGGCTGTCAATAAGGTTGTTCATGACTCTGTATAATAAAATTAGGTCTGAAATGGTTCTTCTGTCAGACAGCGTAATTAAATTAAGTCCATTCATCAAATTTACATAATTAATGTTTTCTATTGGAATTTTAAGCTTGAAATTTAAGTACCTAAGAAATTTGTGTTGAACCCGTTCTAATTTGTTAGAGTGTACTTTATAGAAAGGAGACCAAATAGGTGAATTATATTCCACTTGGCTTCTAACTAGTGAAATGTAGAGTGTTTTCATGCAATCCAATGACTTAAAATCAGTTAGGGTTCTACAAAGGAAGCCAAGAATCTTTAAAGCCTTATTAGTTATATCATCTATATGCGCTGTGAATGTTAAGTTTGATTCGAATATAACTCCCAAGTCACGAATTTGTGATACTGGTGTTAATTTAACATTATTTAAATTATATTCATGTAGGATATGAGAATGAGTTCTGGAAAATCGTATTACTTGACATTTCTCAATGTTCAAAAATAACATATTTTGTTCGCACCATTTAAAAAATTTATCTAAATTAGCTTGTAAAATTAGGCAATCATATATATTTCGTATTCTTTTAAACAATTTTAGATCATCTGCAAAAAGTAGGACTTGTACATCTTTAAATATGTTTACAATGTCATTAATGAATATTAAGAATAATATTGGGCCAAGGTGGGACCCTTGCGGGACACCACTTGTGGCCTCGAATACATAGGATTCTATAAAATTAATCCTGACACAAAGAACTCTATTACTGAGGTAACTAATAATCCATGTCAATAAACTACCTTTGATGCCTAACAGTCGGAGTTTGGATATAAGAATATGATGTCGAACCTTATCAAATGCTTTACTGAAATCGGTGTATATAGAATCCACTTGTTGTTTCAGACTGAGCGATTCAGATATGTAATTATTGTAGATAGTTAAATTACTTAAGGTAGATCGACCTCTGATAAAGCCATGTTGGTTAGGAACAATAATATTGTTGATAGGTTTTACAATGGTATCTAATACTAATGACTCGAAAAGTTTGGGTAAAGCAGACATAATACAAATAGGTCTGTAGTTAGATATATCGCTTTTGTCGCCTTTTTTATGAATGGGCGTTAAATAACTCTTTTTCCACAGAGCCGGAAAACAGCCAGACGCTAAGGATTTGTTAAAAAGTTTATGTAAGGGATATATCAAACTATCAATGCAAGTTATTAAAAATATGGGAGGAATACCATCCGGTCCAGCAGATTTATTACTATCTAGTGCTTTTATGCTTCTTTCTATGGAATCTAATTTTATGAAACATTGACTTAGGTTTAATGACTCTTCCACTGACGTACTGGAGACTGCTTTGATGGGAATATCTTTGTCGTAGACACTTTTAAATGAGTCAGCAAAAAGATTAACTATACCCTCAATACTGTCGGCACATTTTTCTTTAAAGAACATGCTATTAGGATATCCACAGTTGTCTTTTCGTTGAGATTTAGTAAAATTCCAGAATTTTTTCACATTGTGATGATGTACCTCATTTTCAATTACGTTAACATAGTCACTATAGCACTTTATTGATAATTCTTTACATTGTTTTCGTAGTTTAGTAAATGCTATATAATCGTTAGAATTTCTGGTATGTTTATATTTTCTGTGGATACATTTTTTTTTATTAATTAAATTAGTTAGTTCCCTTGTAAACCATTTCGGATAATTAGATGATGTAAAGCTAACCTTGGGAACAAATTGTTCTATAGAGGTATTTAAAATCGAGTAAAAGTATTCTAATTGATCATTTATATTATTTTCCTCATCTAAAAAGGACCAATCTGTTTGGGCAAGGTACTCCGTAATATGATGGTATTCAGCTTTGGAAAAGTTATACGATGGGACACTTGTTTTTTTTGAAGATGTTAAAGGCCTATTTGTTATGATAATGTCCAACGGTGGGTGGTGTTGATCTAATGGTAATAATAATTCGTCGGATAGCTCAACCACTATTTTCGAATCACTTGAAAACACTAAATCCAACATTCGATTGTTAAAGTTGAAAATCTTGTTTGATTGAGTTAGTCCCAAAAATAAAGACATATCACGAATTTCACTACATTTAGCACACTGTAAATCGGCTTGGTTTGTAGCAGGTCCGTTGTCATCTTGGCTGGTCCAGTTAGGAAGGTTATAATCACCAGCAATAATGAATTTTGCTTTAGGATATTTGAATTTGAGTACTTCTATGTCCTCATTGTGATTTTTATACGTTTGCAAATCCGATGCAGGTGGGATATAGACACAGCCAATAATAATTTTTCCATTAGGTATATTGAGCAATACAAAAATTTGTTCAACACTTTTGTGTTTTACCGGTAATTTAGTAGATGATATATTCTTGGATACGCACAGCATCACACCTCCTCCGTTAGACTTTTTGCTCGTAATAGAATTTCGATCAGAACGATATGTGGTATATTGATGTAGGCCTAATTCTGACGAGCTGATATCAGCATTTAACCATGTTTCAGTTAAAAACAGAATATCGTGTGAGAAGATTGGGGAGTTAGTTTTAAGTTGGTGCAATTTTGTACGCATTCCCCGTACATTTTGATAATATCCTGTAAGTCTAGAAAATCTGTTCTGTTTGTTTTTTAGTTTTTTGCTTGGGTTTTGATGATTTTGGGAATTCCGTTGAAATGTTTGATTCGTAAATCGACTTCGCCCTTTTCTTTCCTCTCTTCTAATTCCTTCCAGAGGTCAGTTAAGTGATTTCTTTGTTGTAGTGTCCTGTCAGGTTTGATTATAATTCCATTGGACAGAGTAGTTTTGTTAAAGAGTATTAGTTTCGCCTGTTTGACTTCATCAAATTCTAACAATGATTATTAAATTATATTGTTGCACTATTGATTAAGGTCGTATCAATACAAAAAAATCTGCATTTTTGAATACATCTACTTGAATTTCACTTTTGTTTGCGGGATTGAATGAATGAACATTCATATTTCTTCAATTAAGACTTTCAATTGAGTTTATACTTGGCAGATAGACTCGTTGTCGAAGACAATACATTCTATCAACTTTTGGTGGCAATAACGTACACACATGCAGATTATATAGGCATTTCTCTAAAATTGGATGACTTTACAGCAGTTAATATAATTAAAATAAATGTCAGTTCTACCAGATCGGCATTTGGCGAGGTTGGTGAAGTTGTCGACTCCAGTTCCTGGGTAGGATCGTTCAATACTCAGTCGAACCAAGTTATAAAATAGATGTATTGTAGTATTTTTCAGATCATATAGTGGGAGTGGTATCATCTTGTTATAAACTTCTTGGATTTGTGATAAGAATAAGCAAACAATTCTCCAAGCCCGAAGCAATGACATTGATGTTCAACTGCGTAATACTATCTAAATTAGAATACGCTTCTGCTGTCTGGGCCCCATACCAACAAAAATACATAGAATTATGCATATCACATAGATTTGCTCTCCTAAACGCACTACGAAAGTCTCGAATCTAGGAGAAATGGGACCCTTAAAGTAAAAGCTTTTAAAATCATGAACTATTACATTGACAGCCCATACCTCTTGGAATGCTATAAATTGTTTATACCGAACAACTACCGTCAGGGTCGACGCCACGACTTGCTCTGTATTCCACCCAGCAGAACGGACGTTCTGGCCCAGCATAGCATGACAAGAGGTATGGTGCTGCTAAATGATACCTCTAGGTCTCTTGACATTTTCAACATTGGCCTTGAAGATTTCAAAAGTCATTTTAGGCAAGCACTCTAAAATATCAGTTGTTGTAAAATGTTTCATTTAAAGCTTTGTATATATATATATATATGTTGATTGGACTGACCACCGACCCCTCGAACTAACTTTAAATACGAATGGAATAGTAACATCGGAAGTATTTTCATCTATTTTAAGGGATCCAGCATTATGGAATCCGAAAAATATATGTGATATTGGAATTTATAACTCATGTTCGCAAACTTATCTAGCTAAAATCAAGCCAAAAAATACATTTCGTGAGGACGGTGGCAACCCTGAACGTGCCAAAATAAAACACCTCTACGGATGTATAGTACAAGCATTACGATACAGTGCCACTCGTATATTTAGAAATACTACTACACCAAAATATAAGCAAATTTGCGGATGGAATGAATTTGTTGCAGACAAATACGAAAAATCAAGACAAGCGATGCTCACCTGGATTGATAATGGGAGACCGCACAATGGTCCCATCGCGGAGGATAGAAGGACAAAGCGTGCCGCCTTCAAAACAGCTCTAAAACAATGCCAAAAGAATTCGACACAACTCCAGATGGATAAAATAGCAGCGGACTTAGATAATCGGGACTTCAAATCATTTTGGAATAAGTCTAATAAAATGTTGAACATGCGTTCCAAAGTCTCGTGTAACATAAACGGAGAAACAAATCCTGAAGTAATTGCCAATATTTTCAAAAAACATTTCGCTACTACCACGCCGACCATCTCCTCAAACGTAACGCATTTGAACGCCTATGATGACATTGACCCTATAGTTACTGCAAACATGGTGAAAACCGCCATCAAAAACATGAAATCCGGAACATCAGCAGGACATGACGGCTTAAGTACCGAACACGTCAAACATGCAGGGGTAGCGATTCTAAAACTACTGGCAACATTGTTCACCGATATTATAAAGAGTGGTTATCTACCCAAAGACATGACAAAGACAATCATAATACCGATAGTAAAATCTAAACTGACAGACATAACTTTACAGGAAAATTACAGACCGATATCCATCGCCACCGTCACCGCCAGAATATTTGAACGAGTTCTCTTAGATCAAGTCGGACCCCAATTGAAAACGAAAGATAATCAGATGGGTTTCAAAACTGAATGCTCCACAGACTCAGCCATATTCTGCGTAAAACGGACGCTGGAATACTACAGGAAGAGAAAAACAACAACTTACGCATGCTTTCTGGACCTTAGTAAGGCCTTCGACAGAGTCTACCATCCATTATTATGGACCAAACTAAAAGAAAGAGGCCTACCATGGAAAGTAGTACGAATTCTCGACACATGGCACTGTCAACAAGAAAACATAGTTAAATGGAAAGATGGTTTCTCAGAACCCTTTTTCTTAAAGAGTGGGGTCAGACAAGGAGGTTGTTTGTCCCCAGTACTGTTCAACATATATATGGATGAATTAACTCACAGGTTAAATAACGCTGGGGTAGGCTGCCATATTGGAGGAGAATGCATCAACAACGTGAGCTACGCAGACGATATGGTGCTGATGGCACCGTCAATAAGGGGAATGAGAATTCTCTTGAAGATCTGCGAAGAATATGCACTCGAAACTAACATGTTATATAACACGAAAAAAACAGCACTGCTGGTCGTCAAATACAGAGAAGGACCAAAAAATATTCCCCCAGCATTTTTAAATGGAGAACCTCTCATAATAGTCGAAACAACGAAATATTTAGGGCATATCATCACCAACAACTTAACGGATGACGACGACATCGACAGGCAGAGGCGAGCACTGAGCATAAAAAGTAACATGCTTAGTAGAAGATTTAGACTCTGCAGCCCGAAGGTGAAAAGGACGCTATTCTTAGCTTTCTGCACTACCTTGTATACTTGCGAGCTGTGGGCCAATTTCAAAAAGCGTACCATGGAAAGGCTTCGGATTCAATATAATAATGCTTACCGCATAATGCTCGGACTTCCAAGGTACTGCAGTGCCTCCTCGATGTTCATGGAGGGGAGAGTTCCCGGCTTTGCAGCCCTAATGAGAACCAGGGTAGCAGGAACGAGAGGAAGGATCAACAACTCCAGAAACGTCCTCATCATCGAAACCCGCCAGACCTCAGGATCGAGCATCGAAAAACGTTGGAGAAAAATATTGGCCCCCATAATTATCGCTCCGATATACCAATAAGCTTCCTATGATATCACTCTTCACTCTATATATTTCCTTTCACTTTTTCTAATGTTTTATTTTTTTTTATCATACTTACATTCATATTTTATTTTATTTGTACCTACATACTTATCTCTGTATATAACATTGTAGTTATATTTTATGGAATGTGTGGGATTGCACTCACCTCCCCACATTCTGGAATAAACAATTATTATTATTATTATTATTATTATATTTCGTGTGTATTGTAATAGAATTACATCAATCTGTAATGCACAAAAAAAAACAAAAACTTTGGGTTGATTTTTTAAATCATTCTTTTATCTGTCTGTATATTTTACAAAATTCATTCCCTTTAGAATGCAAATAATAATGTGTTTGTTGTTTGTAGGCTGCCTCACAGAATGGCCACCTGGAGGTAATCCGAGCACTGGTGCGGCATGGCGCGGACGCAGATGCAGAGGACCGCGACGGGGACCGTGCCGTGCACCACGCCGCCTTCGGGGATGAGGCGGCGGCGCTCCGGCTGCTACGGCAAGCGGGTGCCGATCTTAACGCGCGCAACCGCCGCCGTCAAACCGCGCTTCACATCGCAGTTAACAAGGGCCATCTGGCCGTGGTTCGTACGCTGCTGGAGCTGGGCTGCCACCCCTCTCTGCAGGTCAGTCACTCCTTCCTTCAACCATTTTATATGACAAACTTAACAGCGGGACAGATGGAATCTGGCTTTTATTTATTTGTTTAGACTTATGCAGTAAATTTTATTACAAGTTATATGATGGTATACTATATTTTACATACTTAAAGTACTTATTATGTTAATCTTATATTAATATTATGTTAATCTCAAGTGACCTACCAGGTAAGTATGCTACTGTATATTATCTGCCTGTACAAAATATAAATGATTAGGAATAATAACATACATATATTCTAGCATCACGTTCATCAATCAAATGCATTTATTTATCTATTCACTTATACATACAGTTTATAGGTATACATATTGACATTGTGTGCAAGTAATACAGATAGATGTTCCATATATATAAAACATGGTAGTAGAACGAAATGTGATATGCAACTGTATTTGTATACATGATTGAAGCTTAGGTAGTAATGTTCTGTGAACACCTCACTAGGGAACCTGTGCCGAGGTGTTCGCATGGGTGTTATTCTGCCGTCATAGGTAGAAACACAATATCCTCCTTGGGAGTCTCCACCGTAGTTCCACCCATGGTGGCAGTATTTTTCATTATTAAGTTAGAAGTTAGAAGCTGTGTTGACATGTTCATCGTAATATTATATAGACACAATATAGTAATTTGAGGTAAGTTACGTATCAAAATGTTCTGTAGACACCATAAGACATCAACTAAAATAACAGATCACAGACTGGATTGAATCTAAAGGAACACTATTTTTACAAATCCTATTTACTCCAAACCAAACATAATAATTAATTTAGTATTTAAAGTATACAATTAATGGTAATATAACTTCTGTTTTGCTTTTTTCCTTTTCAGCTTAACTGCTCATTAAGTTCACTTCATGTATATTTCTTACTTTTCTTTTCATTACTCATATATAATATTATGAAGTTTAAATCATGTTCTACATTTGTACAATGTATCTGAACTCTTGTTGGGAGTGAGCCGAGGCCGTGTGCTCGAGATCATTATGGTTTTAGGAAAGATGTATTTTAGGGAATGATGTATTCCTATTACGTAGTTGTGTATTACTTAATATTCTTATATATGATCAAAGGTGTGGGCAGCCACCTGCATTCATCAAAAATTGAATAACCTTTTTTATTTTATTTTTGGAATAACGAGTAAGATTTCAAATTGTAACATTTAATTATTGAAGACAATATTAGCGATTCATAAACGATAATTTGAAACAGAAGAAGATACAGAAATAATATTGTCTTCAATAATTAAATATTACAATTTGAAGTTTTACTCATTAAGTTATTCCAAAAATAAAATATTCATCATAGACTTGCAGAAAAAGTCAATAGATGTCACACATTGAAATAAAAATAAGAAATATTTGTCTAAGACACTGTCTAAATTGCATTTAGTTCGAGTTGAATCTTGCGATCATACATAAAGATAGCAGCCAATAAAAATGTGCGGTGAGCAGAGATGTGCAAAATGGGTACCCAAAACCATTTGAAATGCAAAATGGAAATGGGTCAAAACTTTTCCATTTGAAAATGCAAAATGGGTTTTAGAAAAGCATTTCAAATGCAAAATGCAAAATACCTATTTTCAAAATGCATGAAAATGAAAAATGGTTTCTAAGGTCAAACAATTAAAATAATTATAAAATTTTTAAACAATTTTGTCATTTAATAATGGACATCAATGTAGAATAAACATATTACATGATGGTAAATCCAAAAACACCACGACTACAGATTATGAAACCACAAAAAATTTGCACGGGACTAATGTTGCCAACGTAAAAACATAGAAACTGCTATCTAACATTTAAAATTACAGCGTCATGGCCCCATATTCAGTACCTATTGGAATCAGTATTTTTTGTAATGGTATCACTCAATTGCCAGGGCTCCTACCAGGGAGCAACTTGACAAATGTAAATTATCTCTCATAGCGAGGTTGAGGACCGACTGATATTTGGGGCTTATGAAAAAAAGATGAATGGAGATAGTAGGAAGAATGTTGCAAAAAAGCATTTAAAATGGAAAATGCATTGAGAAAAGCATTTAAAATACAAAATGGTTTTTAGAAAAGCATTTAAAATGCAAAATGGAAAATACCCATTTTGCATTTTGCATTTCCATTTGAAATGGATTTATTTGAAATAAAGCACATCTCTGGCGGTGAGGTATAGAAAAAATGGTAGTAGTTCTTATTCGAAGTATGATTGAGTCAAATATGACCGAAAGGGTCCCATTAGCTCAGTTGGTAGAGCGGTGTCCCGGCAAGGCAAAGGTCCTGGGTTCAAGTCCTAGATGTGACCGTATCCTTTCCTGATTTTTCTGTTTGAAATTTTAGTTTAGGAATAGCCAATATTGTCTTCAATAATTAAATTTAATAACCACCCGATTTACCTTTTTCACACTAAAATATCTAATAGTATTAAACTTAGTTATTATTTTAAGTTAAAATGGTAAATTAGGCGGTGCTTAATGCCTATATGAAATGCATGTGTGTGTGGGAATGATTGATGTAGAGTATTTAGTGAATTAATTCTCCAAAGATTAACGACAGTGGTATGATAAATAATATTAGTACAGTAAATTATTAACATAATGATACACTGATTGTAATATAACTAATTAAATTAGTTTAATACTTAAATGCTGAAGGGAGGAGAAAGGAGTTTAGAAGTTATTGATCAGGACACGAGAAAATTAATGAATTTCATATGAGTGATTGGCCTATATATGGAGATACATATTGCCTTTCTTATCGTTTCCAATTTTCTTTGTTTTGCTGACATGCAGAGAATCTTGATTGAATTATTATTATATTCCTACAAGGCCTTAAAAATCTCAGCAACAAGAGTATAAAGTTCACTCAAAAGTTCAGGTATTAAAATACACTCCGCGCAATAGGTGCTGCAATTGAAAGTGTTCCTTTGAAATGTCCGTTCGATAGCGGAAGGACATTTCAAAGTATTTTTTGCTTTTAGCTATGTTTAATCACAATCCAAACAATATTTTTCATCGATTATTAACACATATCCGGCAGGAAAGGTAGTTTAACCCGTTCGGATGACAGGTGGTTAAAGCGGGGAAGATTAGTTCTACTTTTTACGTCGGTCTTATTTTAACGGAAGTAAAGGTAGTTTTTATATGAATATTGTATAACAATATCTTTGTAAAGGTCCCATCTATATAAAGGGCAGTATATTAAACACGTAGAAAGGTAAATTACTTAATAATACGCTTAAATAACACCTTAAGGGTAAATAAAACAATGCACGCGCAGGAAGATGGTTATCTTTGGAGACTGAAACCTAGTCTTTTAATAGCGATTTTCAGAAGAAAGTTTGATCTTTGTTCTCCCAATCTATCACAGCGAATTATAAAAAAATATATGTTTTCATACTTAAAATTAGTATGAAAACGTGCTTGACTCCTCAAAAGAGGTATATTCGGAGCTTATTATCCACCAGAGCTATGAACATTTCCGGGTGATCATACCACCAAGTATTAATACGGAAATGCTTATGGCAGTTTAACCCCTCCAGGGTTTTAGGGTCGTATATGACCGGGCGTCCATATTTTATAAAAGTATTTTTATCTTCTTTTCTATCATTCTGAAATACGTCATTTTTGTGACGTTAGAAAGAGAAATAATAATTCTTTCCTATTTCGCCTCAAATATTTATACTGGATGCCATTAATAAAATCCTAAAAATAACCAAAATGAATAATTCACATTTTGTGCCGCTATTGTAACAATCGGTTTAACTTTTAAAATTATTTTTTATTATATGAACGAGATAAAAGTGAAGTTACAGTTTTCTTACAAATTCCCCAAACAAAACGAATGTGTTTTCGATATATCGAGTTCTCTCAATTTTTCTACGATTGGAGCAAAAAGTTAATTAAAAATGTGTTTAGCGTTTTGGATGACATTTTTCACGTTTGATATAAAAATTTTGAAATAGAAATTTTTATTTTAAATGCGTAGTTTTACGTAGTCTCTAAAGCAGTAAAGATTATTTAATTTTTACATTTTTACGGAAAATTAAAAAATAAAATGTATATAGCGCATTTGAAATACACAGAATCTATTGCAAACTGAACAAAAGTGTTGAAAGTACTTGGGTTAAAGCCAATGATATCCCATATTTAAGCTTTTATAAAAAAAAATTACAATATTTATTAATTAATTAATTCATTTTAATTTTTCTAAATCACCTACCTAAATTTGGGTAGCTATCGCTCCTAGTTACTATCTTATTTCTAAACTTGTAACGAATGCAGTTTTACAATTTTAGAAATAAGTCAAAAGTTCTCCGGCAAAAACTAATATATAGTAACGTTTATAACGATAATACCGTATTATATTTACGGTAAAATTATTAACAAATAAGTATGTGTGTGTTTAACGTAAAATTTCTGCCTTTTTCCTGTGCTAATTTTATTACCATTGTATGCATTTTATGAATTAAAGCATTCCATTTATTTTGTTTGTTTTTGGAACAGGTAATAACACTATTCAAAAGAAACATACAATCACCAATGTCCATAAGAAAGTGACTAAAGACGTTCAACATTCTAGTATCTTCGGTCTTTTTCGTTTTCATACAAGTCGTCTGCGAAGGAAGATTTTTATGAATGGCTTTTAGGACGATCGTTGATGACTTGCATACGATCAGTATCTGGGACTAATTTAGGTAATATAGTCTATGTTTACAATGGCTCTATGTCTCAATTTTGTCCATTTTCTCCCAAACAAATTACTACGCAGATTTCACTTTTCGGTCAGGGCTCCAAGAAAACGCCATTCACGTCGCAGCTAAGGTGAATGTTTGAAATGGAATCTGTGCTTGTTTGTACCACTCTGAGTTTCGAGACGAATTAGATTTTTTCATATCTAAGTACAGACAATGCAAGTTGTGCTGATACGTAAATATATATATTTATAATAACATAAACACAGATCACAACACAGATATCAATGAACGAAGAAAGTGGTCTGATATAAACTTTCTAACACTGAATTAAAAAAATATATATATATTGTATACCATTTTCCATAAAAGATAAACGTAAAGAAATACATATTATTATCCATTCTAGGACAAATAGGTGTAGAAAGCAAAGCCAAAATAAATTACTTAGGCATTACAGTAGACTAACGCCTAAAATGGTTTTCACACATTAACATACTCAAAGACAGAGTATGAAACTAACATATATCTTTAGATGTCTAAAAAGTATTCTAATTAAAGATTTACTTAAAATGACGTACTTTGCCTTCCTGATAATCAACAATACAATATGCCATTATACGATGGGGTGGAACTTAAAAACACACTCAAACCACTTTACATAGCCCAAAAATTAATAATGAACACAATGGCGCAATTCTTTGAGTAAAATTTTTTAATTCGAGAATTTTTTCAGAAATATAAATAACGATTTAAAAGATTTCAAATTTCATCGTAAAAACACACACTGAATACTAAAACACATAATAAAACAAATATCGATAATATTATAATCATTGAAAACAATATTAACGACTCTCAAACGAAAGATGTGAAACAGAAAAGAGAGAAAAAGATTCAATCTCATCTAGGAATTGAAACCAGGACCTATTCCTTGCCGTGGAAGTGCTCTGACAATTGAGCTAATTCGACCATTTCAACTTATGTCATGTATAACTGTATCATGCTTTGACCGAGAGCTACCAACATTATCTTAATTTTCTTAACTCTTGTTTTGTGGCTGCTATCTTTAAGTATGATTGTTAGATTCTACCTGAACTAAATGCAATCTAGAAAGTTTCTTGGATAAATATATCCATTTTTATTTTAATGTGTGTTGTTAATGTTTAGTTTGGGTTAAATATTACAATTTGAGGTTTTACTCAAGTTATTACACCACAAAAAAAGATAATATTATGATAACCCACACCATACACACGAACTCAGCCTAATTACGGGGGTACATCTTATGGTTCCATGATAACTCAACACAGTGACAATTCAACACACTTTTAAAAAGTGATATAAAGTCATTAGAAACGATGAAAAAAAAAAATTTAATCTAACCTAACCTAACCTAACCTAACCTACTTAACCCAGTTTATTTATTTATTTATTTTATTTATTTATTTATTTGTTAAGACATACACAGTACAAAAAGATACAGTTAGAATTTTTTTAGTTATTACATAGTTCTAGTACCTATTACGTATGTCCATAAAATGTCATTACGTAATTTCGCCTGAGATTGTTATAAAAGGAAGGAAGTGTGTGGATAGATAATAATAAATGAATTGAAAATAAGAATTATAATAAGCTCACGAATTGTAATTGACTGTTAATACATAGGAGTTTTGAAAAATGATGTGAAAATATTTTTGAAATTTGTCATGCTAAGAAATTTAATAAGTTAGTTTTGTATGTTAGAAAGGAATCATGAAAGATGTCTAAATGTAGTAATTTTTCGTAATGGGTGTATGTTGTGATTGCGCGAGTAATTACTGAGTTGTTTGCTGCATTGGTATTGTTGGCTTCAATATGAAATAGTGTAGTGTGCCTGGTACGCCTCGTTGGAACATTTAAACCAATGACGGATAGCAATTCGGGACTATCTATTTTATTATTTAGCAGATTATGTAGAAACAACAGGTCTGACAATGTGGGTCTTTTTTGTAAAGTTAACATATTATTTGTAGTATTGTTGTATTTCTTGAGTAAATGTTTCGAAAATTTATTCTGTATACTTTCTACTAAATCTATGTATACCTTATATTGAGGATTCCATATTGTGGAAGCATACTCCAGTGGACTTCTGACCAATGAACAAAACAAAATTTTCAGAGTCTTAGCACTTTTGAAAACTTTGCATATTCTTAATAAGAAACCTAGCATTCTGTAGGATTTAGAAATAATGTGTTCAATGTGCTTGTCAAAAATTAATTTGCTATCTAAGTAAACACCTAGATCTTTACACGTAGACATAGGTTGTAAAGGTTTGTTATTCAAGTTGTATGGATAGATGATTTTGTTTTTATTTCTAGTAAATGTAATCGAGTGACACTTAGATATGTTTAAGGACAATAAATTTGATTCACAATATACGCACAAATTATCAAGATCGCTTTGCAATTCCATACAATCGGATAAACACTGTATAGCTTTATAAATTTTCATGTCATCCGCGTATAAAACAAAGTAACTATTTTTAAAGCATACGGAAATGTCATTTATATAAATATTAAATAAGAGTGGTCCAAGATGCGATCCCTGGGGCACACCTGAGATGATTTCCGTTAAGCAAGATGCAAAACCATTGACAACCGTGATTTGGTGCCGATTATTGACGTATGATGCGATCCATCTATAGAGGTCACCGTGAATTCCTAGACCTAATAACTTTTGTAAAAGAATATAATTATTAACACGGTCAAATGCTTTAGAATAATCCGTATAAATGGCATCTACCTGGCATCACATATCCATTTGAGCATGAAGAAAATTTGTAAAAAATGCAAGATTTGAAGTTGTTGAGCGATTTTTCATGAAGCCGTGTTGATTATTTAAGAGTGAGGGTGAGATAGTAGAATATAATTGATCGTAAACATTTTTTTCCAATACTTTACTTAGTATCGGTAGTTTGGATATAGGTCGATAGTTCGAGACATCATTTTTACTGCCATTTTTATATATTGGGGTAATCAGGGCTGTTTTCCATTTGTCGGGAAATGTTCCTTAGGATAGCGATAGTTTGAAAATAACAAAAATGGGGGGTGTCAATTGTTTACTACAATAATTTATGAAGATCCCTGGAAGTTGATCATCCCCTGGTCCCTTTTTGATATCAATGGAATTAAGGTATTTGAATGTGATGTCTTCATTGATCTCGATTGAGTTGATTATGCTATTTGAATTAGAGCAAAGACTGGCATTGCTTGTATGTGCAGGTTGAGCATTCGAAAATACAGATCCAAAATACTCAGAAAATAAGTTGGCTACTCCTCTACTGTCATTAGCAGTTTTTTCACCGTAAATCATATGATCAGGGATGGCAGGAGATTTTCTTTGAGAATTGACGTAGGACCAAATTTTTTTAACATTGTGCTGTATACCGGATTCTATTGTAGAAATGTAGGTTTTGTAAGCTGCTGAAGCGACTGTTTTTTGCCTTTTGCGAAGCAATGAAAATGAGAGATAATCAAGGGGGTTCCGATGGCGCTTCCATTTTCTAAAGAATTTAAATTTTTCGTTTGTTATTTTTATTAAGGCTGCCGTGTACCATAGTGGGTATTTTCCAGATTTCACAACTTTCTTAGGAATAAACGCTTCGATAATCTGTTCAATTATAACATAAAACGAATTTAACGCTGTATTTACATCTGGTGCATTTATAACGGTTGACCAGTCGGTTTCTTTCAGTCTCTCATTGTTAGTAAATTTTTTGTTTCATCACTTTCTATGACTTTATATAACTTTTTAAAGATGTGATTATTTATCCGGTCACCACATCTTATATATAGGGTGTCCGGGGGTAAAGTGCGCTAACTTCGGGAGGTGATCCTACATGATAGTACAAGTATAAAAGATAAATTACTTATGTCTTTAATTTCAACTTTTAGGGGTACTTTTCAGGTACTTTTCAGGTACAAAATTGTGAAATGAAGAGTTTCGAATATAAAAAAGTTTTGAGTTTCTAAACTAAAATGTTTCGAAATTAGTAAGTTCCGAGACCTCAAATTTCAATACTGAAAAGTTCCGAAACTAAGAAGATTCGAGTTTAAAGGATTTGAAACCAGAATGTTTAGAAACTAAAAAGATTCAAAACTAGAATGTTTTCCAACAAAAGAGTTTCGGAACTAATATTTTCGAAATCACAAAGTTTCTAAACCAAGAAATTTCGAAACTAAAAAGTAACGAATTTTAAAAAGTTTCCAATTTGTATACGAAAAAATTCTAGTCTAAAAAGTTTGGACACCAAAAAGTTTCGAAAACAAAAAAAATTCTAAACTGAAAAGTTTTTTTAAATTGAAGAAATTTAAAATGAAAAAGAATTATTTAAAATGAAAAAGAATTATTTAAAATAAACCGTTTTGAGGCCTCTTCCTTCGCCTCACCCCTGAGACTTCTTGCTGCATACTAATGTGCCGCCGCACACAGTTTGGAGGACACTGGTCTAGTGGTTCGTTTAGGTAAGAGTAGATTGATTGAGGAGTTCACAGCAACCGAATTTAGAGTTAATTTTTTTGTTTTGTTTTTTAGCTTACGTATTTCCTATTCTTAGGACGAGAATTATCGCAAAATATGCGTATTTTAGCTCTTACCTAATTTTTATATTCCTTTGACGGGAATTAATGCAATTCGCACTTTTTAGCCCAGTCAATCTATACAAAAAATCGACCCTAACTGGAACAAATTAGAGGAAAGCTTCATTTTTGCAGGTTAATAATGCTTACTGCAAGCAGTATTTTCACAAAAGTCCCCACTTCTCCCCTGATTGCTTCCTCCCCTGTGCCCCAAACATTTAAATTGAAGGTTCTACTACAGCCATTATATCTCCTAAACTGAAACCTATATCAGAAAATTATTTCCAGAAATGAACTTCTTATAAAATTACCTAAAAGTAATGTGATATAAAACTTTCTGTTATCTGTAATTGTTTAGCAAATAATAATGAGTTTATTGTTAAAAAATATATTTTATTTGAAAATATTTTTTTAAATTTGAAGGTAAACGAAAAAATGCCTCAAGTAAAATAATTGACAAATTTAATTAGCTTTCAAATGATGTATAACATTGATTATTTTTGATCTCCCTACTCATCCAAAATAGTAGGTAGGCGCGGCACGGCGCCACGGCTCTGATCGCCACGCGACCCGGCACACGGTGGGCTGAAAATCGCCTCTCATAGACATAGAAACTTGAATTTTCAAGGGTATTTTTTTTGGCTAGAAATGGATTCTGCTGATCATTACTATGCTATAAAATGTCGTACGAAGCAATTGCGTGTACAAATGAAGGAGTTATAATTTTTTTAAGAAAAATTTGTATGGCGCTGACATTAAAAATGAGGCTATCTCTGGAATCATAAGGTTGGCCGTTCTATCCTTACATACAGATAATACTAATATTTATTTGTATTTTTTTGACATACTTCATATTGTGGCGCAAGGTGCGATTTTTTTTTTAAAAATCCTAAAGTTGAAAAAAAATCTTTTTTTTGTTGATGATTCATTTTAATGCTTAAATGCTTTACATATGAGTATGCTTTGTCTAGTTTACAATATTTTATTTACACTCCAAGCCAAAACACTGTGCACAGTGAGCTGAAAATCGCCTTTCATAGACATAGTGACTTGAATTTTCAAGTGTATTTTTTTTGGCTAGAAATGGATTCTGCTGATCATTACTATGCTATAAAAATTTGTATGAAGCAATTGCGTGTACAAATGAAGGAGTCATCATTTTTTTAAGAAAAATTTGTATGGAACTGACATTAAAAATGAGGCTATCTCTGGAATCATAAGGTTGACCATTATATCCTTACACACAAATATACTATTATTTATTTGTATTTTTTTGACATACTTCGTATTGTGGCGAAACTTGTGATTTTTTTTTAAAAAATCCTCAAAGTTGAAAAAAAAACTTTTTTATGTTGAAGATTCATTTTAATGCTTAAATGCTTTACATATGAGTATACTTTGTCTAGTTTACAATATTTTATTTACACTGCAAGCCTAAAAGCATTTTAGCATTAAAATGAATCATCAACATTAAAAAGGGTTTTTTTCAACTTTGAGGATTTTAAAAAAAAAAATCGCACCTTGCGCCACAATATGAAGTATGTCAAAAAAATACAAATAAATAGTAGTATTATCTGTATGTAAGGATAGAACGGCCAACCTTATGATTCCTGAGATAGCCTCATTTTTAATGTCAGCGCCATACAATTTTTTCTTAAAAAAATTATAACTCCTTCATTTGTACACGCAATTGCTTCGTACGACATTTTATAGCATAGTAATGATCAGCAGAATCCATTTCTAGCCAAAAAAAATACCCTTGAAAATTCAAGTCTCTATGTCTATGAAAGCCGATTTTCAGC
Source organism: Hesperophylax consimilis (assembly GCF_061612785.1). Taxonomy (NCBI): domain Eukaryota; kingdom Metazoa; phylum Arthropoda; class Insecta; order Trichoptera; family Limnephilidae; genus Hesperophylax; species Hesperophylax consimilis. The sequence goes on along the minus strand of NC_142839.1, from coordinate 9,852,485 downwards.
CCACTGTGCGGCAGGGCTGAGCGACACGTTGCAATTTGTTGCTTTACCAAGTTATAACAGATCGAAATAAATAAAATAAATAGTCAGTATGTTCTCCTGTGACTAACGATTTTGTGCCTATATATGAGTGTTTTGCACACTTAACCACCTTCAACAGATAACAATATTGGGAAACTATAAGAAGTATATGTATAAGACGAAGACCCTTTTGATGTATTTTATATAAAAAAAACTCAAATGAAATGTTGTTACAGATGATAATTAATGCTAGTATTGAAATACACGAAAATATTAAATTTAAATAGCCAGTTTGGATAGCGTACTTGGCCAATATTATTATAGTTTATATATATTATTTCTACACCGTCAACCAGACATTTAGTTCAGCAGTTAGAAAATAAATTAAACTTTTTGGAAGACTGTTATTTGCGACAACATCAAAAGAGGTTGCTTAAAATCAAAAGTTTTTGATGTTAAGCTACCTCATGAATACCGTGCAAAAACAAATATGGTGGTGACACCAGAAATTAAAGAAACGTTGATTAATGTTTGCAATAAAAGAGATTATGAATGGAGCGCAAAAGTTAAATCCAAATTGTTTTTTTTTTTAATGTTTGCTTGGGTCACTGCAATAGTTCGCTAGTTCTATAAAAGTAAACCAACTCAGCAATATTTATGGCACTGATCATCCGTATTCAGATAAATTTCCGAAAAAAACAACTAATGCACTAGGTATTTTCAAGATCGGATTTAGTGCGTATTTCTGGCAGAAAAACTATCATGGGCATGTCGCACTCAAGTTATAAGGTACTAGATGTCTGGTGGAGAAGAGGATAAAATCTGTAGTGTAGTGTAGTTGAGTTATTGTACGTGCTGCTGCAGAAATAATAAGCAAATATATTTCAAAATGGGCATATGATTGTGAAAACTATCCTGATGGGTGATGATTTAGTTCCTTAAACCTTGAATCTATTTACACGAACTGTTAATGATAATGGACCTGATATTACAAGAAGACATTCAGAAATTAATCCCCCCGTAATAGCATCTGTAGGGCCTAGGTCCTTTTGCTATTAATAGGTACAGACAATTTTGTTTTTATATCTACAAATAATGTACGGATCTAAACATTTAATTGAAGGGTTGTCGTCATTAGGCAACAGGTCACAACTCGAGTTTGCCTCAGTCATTTGGAATCCTCAATATCAAACATACATTAATCGTATTGAAAATATCCAATCCAAATTTATTAAACACCTATCGTATCGCTTTAGCGATCATCGGTTTGACCCTACCGCTTTATATAAACGCAGAAAAATTTCTGATGCCCTATTCTTATACAAAATCGTGAACAGTCTTGTTGATTCATCATATCTGCTAGAAAAGATTGCATTTCGTTGCCCTGAAAACAACACCAGATCAAACGACTTATTTAGAACACCACACTGTAAAGCCAAATATGCGCAAAACTCTTTAATAGGACGTATCTGTAAAACTTATAATGCCTTACGAGATGTAGACATTTTCAAGTGAAAACATATAAAATGCAACTTACTAAACTGATAACTTAATTTTTTATTTTGTGAAATAATCCTATCATCTTAGTTTATTTTATTGTTTTTATTATAATCATGCGAAAACTGTATTACTTCTAACTGTCTTTAATTGTTTTTATAAAATTTTGTAATTCCTTATAAATGTTTCTTTATATTTCTTTGTCATTTATAAATATATTGTATAGGTGCAAATATTGGATCAACGACTAGAATTAATGGAACATTATTTGTCGAATATTGTAAATAATTGCTGTTTATGCTAAATATATAAATGACTGTTTGTTTCGATACGATTTGATGAGTTGGAGAGCAGGACCAGTTACACCTATTTTTTTGGTAGTATCTCATGATTCACGGCATCAAACGCTTTCTGTAGGTCTACCAGGATTGCTATAGCATAATTTCCATTGTCTATACCGGTTCTTGTTTTATTTTTTATTTTTATTTTTAAAAGAAAGACAAACATTCCCGGGTTACGAATAACCTGACAATATTTGAAAATCTCCTACTACCACCACAGTAAGCTGAAAATGTTGTTTGTGTTGTGATGGAGGACATAGCCAGCCGAGGAATTGAACACACTACGCCTGAGTAGGACCCAAGCGCGATGTCAACTCGGCCACCGACCGGTCCTTAGTTTATCAGGTCATTAGTTGCCGAAAGAGTATTCGATTTTTTTCTGAAACCGTATTGTTTTTCAGATATCAGTTTTTTTAAAAGAAACTTGTTTAGCCTTTCATATATAGGACATGTTCAAATTTTTTTGGTAAAATTGGTAAAATGGAAATGGGCCGGTAATTTGAGGTATCCGTTTTAGGTCCAGATTTGTAAATTGGCATTACCTTCGCAATTTTAAAGCAATCTGGAAAAGTTCCCTCTCTAATACAATGGTTAATTAGTTTTGATATTGGAGAAGCTAGTAGTTCGGACAAACTAAGGATTGTTTTACAATTTATTGTGTCGTAGCCAGCCCTTGCATTTGGTTTAAGAGATTTAATAATTCTCTTTATTTCGTGCTCCGTGGTGGGCAGAAGATAAAGTGATTCATTGCTATTGTGCTCTAACGTTGTTTCGTTAGCTGGATAGTGTGTGGACTTATTTTTTTTTAAATTTTTTTTTATTTTTTTATATTTTTTATTTATTTTATCAGCTAAGGAGGACCCAATGTTGTAAAAGTAGTCGTTGAAATGTCTGCATATATCATCTTTATTTGAGATTATTTCATTATTGATCATTAACTTATTACATGTTCCACGTTTTCTTGCAATCATTTTCGAAATTTTTGAAAAGAGTGTGGTATAGTGTTTTTTTTTAGTAATATTATTTCGTACATTTAAGAATTCAGTTTTCAATGATAAGTTTGTTGTTTGTTTTTTTAATTTAAGGTGTAATTTGTTTATTTTTTTAGTTAGTTTTATGAGGTCTTTGGTTATCCAGTCCGGATGACGTTTATTTTTCGTTTTTTTTAAAGTACTATTAGATTTTATTTTATTTATGATGTAGCTTACAAAGTTTTTAGAATTTGACATCGAATTCTCATTTACGTTGATATCAAAGGGATCCTGGAGGATATCACTATTTAGTTTGTCTAAATTAATATGTTTGTATTCGTAGAAAGACGTTATGGATGAAGTATTAATATATGTGTGAAGGACATCAAGGAGTAGTATATTATGATATTGCATTATCACAGTTTGTTAGTGAGTACATTAGTGTGATATTGGAGAGTACATGATCCATGATTGTGTTAGTATTTTCTGTGATGTGTGTCGCGTGTTTGTTGTTTATTTTGTTCAAAATGCTATAATTATTTAATCTAATTGTGTCGGTGTTCTTACGTGTCTGTGTATTTGTTGTGTCATGTAAATTTATGTTGAAATCTCCAAAGATTATAGACCTTTTGTGTGCTTCTAGTTAAGGGCTAAGTTTATCTAAGAAGTCTTGAAAGTTAGCACTAGGTTTTTTATACACTCCACTAATGTTTAAGTTATGTTTGTTTATATGTTTCCACAGGAAGTTGTTGTCAGAGTCGTGGATGTTGTTGATTACATAATAATCCATGGTGTCTGATAAATATGGAGACTACACCATCAGCTCCTTGTGGGCGGCAGGATGCTTCATGTCGGTAGCCTTTCAGATTTACATATTTTACTTCTCCTTCTTTAAGCCAGGTCAACTTTAACTTATCAGTATAATGTTGAAGTTGGAATCTGTGGATTTGAGTAGACACTCGATGTTTTCATGTTTACCTTTTAGACTTCTTACGTTCAGGTACATAAAAGAGAGTGAAGTTTGTCCTCTTGATATACTCGGATGTTTATTAAAATTAAATATGTTTCTTAAGTTTTTTCCCATCTTCCTGATTAAGGTTCCAATCATTGCTTCGAGATTCCAGTTTTTTGGAGTCTGTGTACATTTGACATTTAAGTTATTTTCAGTGCGATTTCTTTTTACTTGGTAGGCAATTTGGGGTTAGTGAATCTAGCATGTTTGAACATTTGATCTATTTTATTGTAATTTCGTAGTTCAGCTTTGACACGTTTAGTTACCTGTTTTCTGTGGAGATTTGTCGGTGATTTATCTTGTTTACCTGGAAACAGAATAACAATATCCATTTATTTTAGATTTTTGCTTTCTCGTAGTATATTTAACATATAATTTTCAATCGTAGCATCCGGGTAAATGTGACTACAGCATTTTGCACGAATCGGCCTTTTTTTCAATTTTTCTCCTCAGTCCTGTTTGTCACCAAATATGATAATATTTATTTATACGTCTTCCAAAGGCGGACCTTTCATTATTATTTTAATTCCCCTGGGGGACACGCCTTGATCTGTTGTTTGTTGTAGTGAAATTATATTTTCCGGTGAAGTTATGGTTTTCAGAGTAGGCTGCTGTGGTTTGAATATATCAGCCGACAACGGTTGAGTATTGCTGGTCGATTTTCCATGGTTTCGAGTATAATTTTTTGTAGAGTTCTCCAATGATTTAATTTCATTAATGTTTTGTTCTATGTTTGTAATTTTAGTTACGATTTTTTGTTGAAAATTTCAAGTAGAGTGTATATACAGAGCGACATCTCTTGGAAAGTTCGAAGTTTTCGGTTGATTCGTTAGTGATTTCAATATATCATCGCTTCATCGATTTATCGATTATATACTATCATATATTGATGTATGGATTAAAACGGATTTCGACGAGTATGAAGGATATATGTAAGTAATGTTACACCTCGTTTTAAAGGTTATTACATTTGACAAATATTTTGTTTGAAGCATTTTTTCATATTTGGAATTATCCCATCGTTTATTATTGCTAACAGTATGGAAGATCTACAGTCTTTCGTGTCTAGGATGAACGAAGTATTTATGAAGAATGAGTTGATGATGAATGTAAGTAAGTCTGAAGTGATGGTGTTTGAAAGAGAGAGTACGAAAACAGTGTGCAATATAGTTGTGAATGAGGAATACTTGGAGCAGGTGGATGAGTTTGTGTATTTAGGAAGTATGTTTACGTTAGATGGGAAGGCTGACAGAGATAATGAAAGAATAGTAAATGCAGGTAACTCCATTAATGGAGGACTGAACGCAGTTGACGCTAAACTACAAAAAAATGTCCAAAGAAGCGAAACTAGCAGTCCACAATGGAGTGATGGTACCTACCCTGATATATGGAAGTGAGGCATGGAACTGGCAGAGGAAGGATGAAAGTAGACTGAATGCTGTAGAAATGAGATCCCTGAGGCGTATGTGTGGTAAACCATGTATGATCGTGTGAGAAATGTGGAGATCCACAAAGAGTGCAAGGCTGATGTAAGCGTAATGAGTAAGATTAAGAAAGGGACGCTTAGATGGTTTGCTGTCCGTCCTCTTTGCCTACCCCTGCGGGGAAACGGCGTGATGGTTAGTTAGTTAGTTCATTATTTATCTATTGCGTATTTCCTGTTCTTATCGCGTGAATTATCGTAAGATTTACGCAGGTAAGATTTTTATTTTTTCCCGGAATTTGTCGATACTTGTATGTAGTATTTACTATTCTCTTTATTGGCTATATTCTATTTATACCGAAACGACTGCCACGCAACAAGGACATTTATAAGTATATCAGCAGAACTTAAAAAAATAATTTCATGTAATCGTACATAAATCGTAATGCAGAACCGGAAAATTGTTTTAATGAGGTCATTTTCAAAAGGATTAGTGAACATATCGGAGGTTTCAAAAAGTTATTTTCTTTTTTCACAAGGTAAACATTATGATTTTACTTCTAAAATATGTACCTAAAGTACTATGTGTAAAAACCCTAGTACCCCTAGTAATAACTATAAATAAATTAGTGAAAAAATGTAGTTACAAATATCTGTAGCTTTTAAGTTATTTTCGCCCCTGTTCTATTCTGGTTTCCGTGGCTAGTATTTGAGTTACTTGTGTATTCTTGCGTTATTTCGCTCCTCGCAATCACGTGATACGTTCGACCTGTCGTAAAAGTCAATGCTTAGCAGACGTTTTTAAATAGGAGTCTGTCTGAGAGGTGACACCCGCCCGCGCGAGCCTTCCTCCATTAGTCATACCCATCCATCCCCTTTCCCCTGTTGCCCGGCAAGCAAGAAGCTAGCGGGGCTCTGTAACCGGTGCAACTGCCAACCGCCACAGGACAGGATGGTCAGTTAGCCATTTGCCAAGCGGGTGTAGTGACTAGTGACCTCACGTCTCACTTGACACTCAAACACGTAAAAGTAAAACGGAGCGGGTTGAGAGGGAAAACTAGTCAACTCGTTCATTTAACCGCTCCTCCCGGCACCCCCCTCCCCACTTTGCCTTGACACGAAGTGAATAGCTTGCTTTATTTCACAATCATTTTATAATCATTGAAGAAGATGATAATACTTATAAATCTAAACGAAACGTGAAACAGAACAACACACATAAAATTAATGGCAACGACGGAACAACGTCTCAATCCACCCAGCCATTGTGACTTAATTTTGTCATTTTTGTCGGCACCATATTATGTATTCCAAATTCAGAATAAAAAAAAACATTAACACTTTTTCCCATAAATTAGCTGCAGTTTTTTATGATTTCAAAGTTTCTAAGTTTGCGTTGTCCCGGTAAGACCGAGATCCTACGAATATGTTATGTTTAGTTTTTATCTCTACTTCCGATTTTATGTCCGGGTTAAATCTTCCCCATAGGAAAAACTAAACCCTTCCACTCACTTTTCCACAAATGATCATCTAGTCAATCAACATTATGCAAGTGCATTATATAAGCAAAATAAATACAAAACAATACAAGAACAACACGTCAAATCACTAGAGATCAAATGGGAAAATAATTCACCGACTCCAGATATTTTCATATCAGAGGGTTCGGCTCGGTAGAACTCCTAACAGGGCCTATAAATCCTACTGATCCCTCAACATAAATATTTATTATCCGATAATCTTTCGTTATCCTACATGTATTCAAAATGACCGACTTTTGCATCTTTATATATAAATTTTTTGATAGATCTAATACGCCTAAATTTTTAATGAGAGAGCTACGTATAATGCCAGTAGCCGAAATAACGAATGGTAATATTTTTATAGTCTGAGAATGCCAAATTCTTTTTATTTCATTTCCTAAATCTGTGTATTTTCTTATTTTTTCATTAACAGATTTTTGAATATTACAGGAATTTGGAATAGCTACATCAATGATAATATATAAGTTATTTTTTTAATTTTGTCATGTAAAACTATATCGGGTCTATTATGACAAATCGTTCGGTCTGTTAGTATAGTTTTATCATAATATTTTATAAAATTCGTTTTCTAAAAATGAATTTGGTTCGTATTCATAATATGGTACTATATTACGGCAGTCAATCAATTTATGTTTAATTACCAAACTTTGGTGAATTATTTTTAAAACTTGATTGTGCCTAAATGTATACTCGGACGGTGCTAATATAGAACATCCCGATATAATATGTTCTATAGTTTCCGGAAAAGCCAAACATTTTCTACACAAATCATCAATTTGATTTGTATCTTTGATTATATGCTTCCTATATTTTTTAGTATTAATGACTCTATCCTGAATGGCAAGCATAAATCCTTCTATAAAGGATTATTATTAGTATTATTTACTTCTTCAATGATAATATTACATTGATGGGTATAATCTTTAAAAGTAAATAAAAAGTTATTTCAATAAATTTTAATATTATTTTTATAATTTTTTTTTTAATAATGTGTATTACAGATTTATATAATCCTATAGCATGACATAATTTACATAACTTTAAATATTTAACAATAATATATTTTAGAGTGCTTGCTTGAAATCTTCAGAACAAAAATAATAATAAGCGTTTAATTATCTTATTTTTTTGTAACAAATAGATTTATTTTAAATTTTATTTACTATAGCGACTATTTAAAAATTGTACATACAGAATATGATGTTAAATATATGTATAGTAAATTGTATTTCTTAGTTATTAATTGTATTTCTTAGTTATTTCCTCACTAGGGTGACCTGTGCTGAGGCGGACTAAAGTTATTCATTTCTGTTTTATTAGTTTTCTATCAAATTCAAAAAAAAATTTACTGCACAAAAATACAGAGTACAAAGGGTATAGCTTATAGGTTATACCCTATTTCTCCCAGCTAACCCAACAAATGCACATTATATTACATAACCCAACAATTACATGTTAACAAATGTATGTAAATAAAATACAGAGTTTATTATTTACATACATATTTATTTATTTTTTTATCTCGTTTTTAATTTTTTATTTTTTTTATTTTATTTTTATATTAACTCCACACAGGAGGCCCTGATGAAAATATTTTCCCTCAGGGCCTATGTCATCTTTGGGGATGCTGTGTGGAGGGTCTTTTTGTGGAGAGGAAGGAGTGAACATGGGTCTTGAAGAGTCCCATGTTGTAGGAGGGAGGAAACACAGAGGCCGCAGTTCGTTCCACAGCCGAGCTGTTGAACTTAAGAACGAATCGTAGAAGCGACCCGTTCTCATGTGACAAATGTCAACCGTGTACAAATGTTGGGCGCGCGTTTGGCGTGTATCCCGACTACGCACCGGTGCCGAAGGGATCAATGACGCTAGTTCCTCAGAGCATCTTTCATTGTAATACCGATAGAACAAGGACAGCATACCTACCTGACGCCTGTGCTCTAAAGATTGCAGTCCGTTTGTTAAGATTGGGGAATCTATCAAACGGACCGCCCGTTTTTGCACAGAGTCAAGGGTTTTTTTCAGGTATTTAGGGGCTCCGGACCAGAGATGGCTGCCAAATTCGACAGTAGGGCGCACTTGCGATTTGTACAGGGTCAGCAGTTGTGTACTATTAAAGTATCTGCGGGCCCTGTATAGTACGCCCAGCTTCTGAGAGGCCAGCTTTACTCTGGCTTCGATGGAGCCCCCATACCTGAGCTGGTCACTTATAGTTACACCAAGCATATCAATGGAAGGCCTGTTCGGAAGATTGCTTCCGTTGAAGGAGACTAGATTATCATTTAGATCCCTTTTAGATGTAATCAGACAGGATTGGGTCTTTGAAACATTAAATTCGACGAGATTATTTTTACCCCAGGAGGAAATACTCTTGAGATAACCGTCCATTTAATGTTTTTTTCAGTGTTTTTTTATTAATCTATTTCAGCCAGATTTTTATTCTTGATTTGTAATCATTCAAATTGTCTATTCGCTTTATATCACGGGGAAGGATGTTGTAGGATGTGTGGAGTTTCGTCGCAAAATAATTATAATTTCTTTGTCCGTATGTGGTTTTATGAACTGGAATATTTTTTATGTCATGGTGATTTGACCTTGTTTGATGAATACGCGGTACTGTAGAGGATTCAGTATTTTTGAATAGTTTCAATAGTTCATTTTTATAATATAGTTATTGTACATTTGGTACATCAAAACTTTTGAAAAATTCCATCGAATGCGTTCTTATGGGTACTTTCAGTATGGTCTTTATTTATTTATTTAACGCCCAGAGGGCTTTTACATGGTTGGTAGTATAATTTTAATTTGACAAATACTTTGAAACATAAAAAATAAGAATAAAATTACATTTGATAAAAGCTATGCAACAACTCATACAAACACAAGAAACAAAAACAGAAAATTACAGCTATTTGTTGGTTTACATGATGTGTTTAGAAGTATTGTTGAAATAAATGTTTTAAATGATCAAGTATTATGATTCCTTTTTGAATTGTGTTCAGTTTATGTGTATACTATAGATATAATGATATCCTCACTGGGATCTCCCGTGCTGAGGATTTCATTTACATATTATTAAAATTTAGTAGTGCGGATAATATAAAGTAATAATAAATATATTATAGTGTTTTTTTCTGAAATAATTTTAAATATATGCTAAAGATATCAAGAGACCTAGAGATTTAATTTAGGAACACCACATCTATTCTGGGCCATAACGTCCGTTCTGCAATGTGAAATATAGAGCAAGTCGCAATGTCGACCCTGGCAGTAGTTGTTCGGTAATAAATAAATACACGTATGTGATTGTAGTAATTTGATTACAAAATACCGCCACAGGACGGGATGTAAATACCATTAGAAAGTTTGGAGCCTTCTAGAATGTTACGTAACGCGTTCTGTAAAATCTATAAAAAAATAGTTTTTAAATAATACTTAATCTGACTGATAGTTAACACGTTTTTCTAAATTTATTAAAGTATTTGTCTAATTATTGGTGCAATGCCAGTATATTATGTAATTTTTTGTAGTATGGTGGGAAAGGTGTATGTGTCAGTTTTTGCCTTAATATTTGTGGACCGCTTGTAATCTATGTAGTACATGGTGTACACGGAGAAAACTTCCTGATATGAAATACTATTAATTTATTATAAAGCTGGTCAAATTATTCGTTTTCCTGTTACAAATGGGTCTGCAGGCCTATAACGAATGAATTGAAAGTTCCTAACAAAGTATCATTCAAAAGCGAATGTTTTATGAGGACGGCGAAACATGTGTTTATACAAATACTGACATTTACATACTTATATGGTCGCATTCCGTCATGATAAGCTTTAGGAAAATAACACGTGTTCTCGATATATTTTGAATTACTAATATTTTATTAGGACATTTTTTTGTACGTTTTTATTTAGTTGTAAAAAATTACATTTTTATAACTAGTATAAACCTTTTAACAAGTTATTTCTATGACAATAAGAACATTTTGCAATACATCAAAACTTATTCTTTATAGTATTTAGGCATAACCTACGAAAAGCAGTTGGCACGCTGTCACTTTTTAACAGGATTATTTTTCTCCGAGTAGTATTTATTATGATCTGGGCGCCGTTAATATGTACCATAGTAATAAGTGATCGCATATTCAAATTGATCATCAAACGTAAACTATCAGTCTCAAATAGTGATGTTATAGATTGGTGGAATAACCGTAAATCACCTCCATTTATGGCATGTTAGTGGCGCATTGCGCTCACAAACCCTTGATAATCTGTTTAATGAATGCGCCACCTTGAGCGAGATAAGATCCAGCAAGCCGGCAGCTTCTAGAACTGGAGTCTGATCGGAGAGGGAATGAATATAATTATCAGGTCTTCACCTGAGGACCGCTGGAGGGCTGTGAAAACTTTTGATTTAGGGCTGAACTCACTACGGTAGAAGTAATTCCTGTTTGCGTGAGTTTAGCGAATTGAATTAAACTTTCCGGCCAGTGAATGCCAGGGCCGTTGAAACCTTTCTGGACAGAATATTCGTAATATCCATTACAGCTTACAAGGAAAAATGTAGATGTATTCAAACTCTTTCTGCGGCGATGTTTGTTCAGGGGTTCGGGGCTGAGATATTGCCGAATGTCCAGAGTTTTCCGGTCTGAAATGTAAGAGTCTAGAATCTATTAAATAAGTCTGTTTACTGCTCAGGGTGTTCTGGACTAGGTTCACTCATCTGGACAAATCCGCGATGGCAGAGCATATCCCAAATGGTACAGCCCAAAACATATCGAACTACGCTAAATACAGTCAGTTGAAATTTACAAAATCTCAATTAATATTAGATAAAAAGGACATCGCGTGACGAGTTAACACTTGACTTCTTGGTACCCGTCACTGAAGGGTAATCTAATTAGAAATTAGAATAATCAGAATTAGGTACATTATTACTTTTTTAAATACATACATCTATTTGAATTTCGATTTTGTTTTCGTGAATAAATTAATGCAACTCTTGGAAGTGGAAATTAAACCACCGCCATCCGATCGAGCTCTAACTCGGCAGATAGAGTCTTTGTCAGTGACAATGCATTCTATCATTCTATTGGTGGCATTCACGCGTTGAAATATACTCAAATTATATGACTTTACAGGAGTTAATGTATGAAATAAATGTCGGTCCTACCCAATTGGGATTTGGCTCGTTGTCAGCGCGGTGGTCCCCAGTCCCTAGGTTATATCCTCTGTAAAACCAACAACAACAAATAAATACATGGTAAAAAAAAATTCCTCTTGTTATTATATCATTATTGGCCAGTTTTAAAAATATTTATTATTAAATTATTTGATGCGTACAGGTAGGTACATATATAATTATACAAAATATAAGATGGTAACAAAAAAATCCCTCAAAGGCGAAGCCTGTGCGTGGGCATTATAAATTATGTATGCAAAACAGTGGTGGTTAAATAAAGAAAATAAATATAGTACCTATAGATAGATGAATGTGATTTTACTGGAGTTTCTACGAATTAAATAAAAACAGTTAAAGTTAAAGTTAAAGTAATTAAAAAAGTTTTTTTTAATGTAGACGATAATGGCATCATTTAGGCATCATAGGCGTAGTAAAAATTATCGAAAATGCTTCAGTTGTTTCACATAACTGAAATAATAACAGAACCTGAATAGAACCTTTACTGAACTTGAAAATTAACATTAAAATTTGATGAATTGTTCAAATTCTGAGAAGCAACTGGCTCTAAGTTTCAGGTCAAATTTTACCATGGCAGTGTTACTAGTGACCTCTTTTTGAGGTAGCCCGAACTGTAACCGAACTGTAATGTACTTATTCCCGTTGAACAAAACAATGATTGTGATAAATCTCCAATTTATATGCACGAACACGCGTATAAGAAAATAACGTTAATTAGTCGGACACCACCGGAGGTGTGAGGAGTGAATTATTCCCTGTCCCAAACCCGTGAAAGCCTACTGCGAATGAATTAAAAACTTCTTTCGTAATACTTGAAATTACGTTCGCCACATTGCATGATAGGTGACTAGCGGATTTGTATATCAAGCAGCAATCATTTCGAACCTTGAGCTCTGGTGTCATAAAAGCAATCAAACAAGGTGATTAGATATACATTAAAACCATTAAGCCTGTGACAGACCACACAATAAGCGCGCTATATTTTCGTGGCTTGGCGTATCGTTAGCCTTACGCTCTCATCGGAAGTGTATGGCGAGCGATGTGCTAAAATAGACCAAGCCATGATGCGTATAGCGTAATGTGTCACCTTCCTTAACAATGTGAAAATGAATATTTTAACACCAAAAGGTGAAGTGGGTATTTTTTTAAAATTTTTATTTATTTGAGTTATTAACTGTCTTTATCTCTAAATAGTATAAAACAGAGTCGCTATACGTGTTGTCTGTTTGTGCGCTTAGTTCTTCTAAACGACGCAACGGATTTTGATAGGGTTTTCACTATCGTTTAGAGAATTTTTTTCGGAAGGTTTATATTTATAATACATGCATATTATATTTATAGAAAGTAGTGAAAAGTCGATGTTTTATAATCAAGTGGTAAAATTTTTTTTGGGCGCTTACATTGCTAACGCTGGCTAAACGTTATGAGATATATTAAAGTAATGTATTACGGAATTGTATATTTTAAAAATGCCAACAGAAAAGTCAGTGATGGTATATGTCTATCTTCTAAGGACATCCCACAGCAAAGCCGGGCACGCGTCAGCTAGTACATTCACATTTCACAGTGTTAGGAACTGTTTGTGTCATTGACCAGTAAAATAACGACATCAAAATTTAAGACCAAATAAAAAAAATACATAACAATATAATAAAAGCAGTTCAGATAAAGTGAAATTACATAAATGTACAAAAAATTATTAAAAAAAAAATATTTTCTAGGTTTACATGTAAACATGGAGTGGGTATCAATAATAAATAACAATAAGAGAAACTGGTGTTATTCAATTCAAATTGCTGTTATTCACACTTATTTTTTCAATTCAAACAGAAAGCAGAGTAGTGTCGCCGTAGCCATGGGTACGGTACACCCACAGTGGCGCGCACATAGTTTTCTATCAAGGTAGGCAGTAAGAAAAACAGTAGAATTAATTGATATAAAAACTTACTTGCTTTTAAGTTTTTGCTATGAATGGCTTTGTTGCTTGCTTTAGCCGATGTTAGTTGGGATTACCCAATAGGGTGTATCGATTTTTAACTTTTTTTTTGTTTTCAAATTCCAAGTTGAAATAAAGTTGCTACTAGGTACCACAACTTACCACAATTTTTTTTGGATTTTTAAAAAAATGTGTAGGTCTCCCGCACAAGGCCTAAAGTTTTAATTTTTTTCAAAAAATATCAATTTTTTTTTAAATTTAAAAAAATAAATTCATAACTTTTGTGTTTATTCCAAGTTAAAAAACAGTAATATTAGGGCATAAAAATAAGTAAGAAACGGTTTTTTTTTATAAAATATGGTATTTTGGTCTCCCGCACAAGCCCTAAAGTTTGTTAATTTTGATGAAATTTTGTAATTTTGTGTACATATATGAACCATGTTTTTTTAAAGTTTAAGCCACCGGACTTAATTGTACTTTTCTTACAGAAGGCATAAAATGAGACAATATATATATACATAATTCTTATATAGGTACATACACTAAAAATATATAGCACATATATACTATATATATATATATATAATATGTTTTATACCTGAAAAAAGATAGTTGGACGGTGTAAATTGTATGAGAAAGGTGTTGAAAGAAACTGATGTTATTTGCTATTACTGTTGTTTATTACAAAAGTATAAAAGGTTATAACATGTCATAAAATGTAGTATAAAAACTAAGTACAAAATGTTGCTGATTACTTTCCATACGACATAAGTGGCAGTTTTCTTGTTCTACTGCAAATTTACTGACTTGTTTAAGTATTCGTCCTTTCATCTTGGCTTCAAAACCTTAAATCAAAATTATGTATAGTATTTACATAGGCCTAGTGAAAATTTTATAAATGTTATTACAGTTCCCAAATAAAATTTCAATTTAATATGGAAGACAGTATGATAAAGACGTTATTTAGAAACATTATAACTACAAAATAGTCGAAAAAAACTTACTTAAATTCTAATCCTTTGCAGAGGTTTTGTACTGGCTCTTGGTCTCGAACGTAGGTAACTCTTTACGGTCTTCCAGTCTGGCACGGATAAAACTATCTCTTTCGATTAGCCCACATACTCGCTTCAAAGCTTCTGTGACTTCCTTGACAATTCGTTCCACCGCTTGAGTGTGAGAAGGAATTCTAAATTCAACCCTTCCACTTCTGCCAGTTTCCGCAATTGACTCCAACTTTTCAAGGCTCATATCAGTAACAAGAGGGGGTTCGGTTACTGAAGTGGATTTCCAATCAATCATATCTATATAGTCTTCGGCATCAAAATTGATCTGAGGGGGTTTAAATACCCTTACCCCTTTCCTTACGGTTGAGCGAGCTTTCTGGATTCTCTTATAAGCCAAGGCTCTGATATGTTTTCGTTCATCGAACAGCATAGCTATCAAAACATGCTCTGGGTGAGCCATGAAAGCATTTATCTGTAACGTTGCATGGACGACTTTTCTTAGCTCATCTACCAAGTAATTGCTGAAAAGAATCATTTTAAAAAAATGAATGGAAGGTTGCGGGATTTGGGGATTGCACTTAATTGAGAACCATGATGGTATGTAGACCTTCATCATGAACTCTGCAAGCTTTCTTAGCTGAGGGGTCGGATCATCGGTGGCTACATACAAACGAAGGACTCGATTTGCCAGAGTAAGCCACCTGGCGTGCGAGATGTTGCCGGGGTTTCGTTTGGCCAACTCTTCTGCAATAGAATTGTCTTCCATATTAAATTGAAATTTCATTTGGGAACTGTAATAACATTTATAAAATTTTCACTAGGCCTATGTAAATACTAT
The DNA here is from genome assembly GCF_061612785.1 of Hesperophylax consimilis. Classification (NCBI taxonomy): domain Eukaryota; kingdom Metazoa; phylum Arthropoda; class Insecta; order Trichoptera; family Limnephilidae; genus Hesperophylax; species Hesperophylax consimilis. The sequence goes on along the minus strand of NC_142839.1, from coordinate 9,836,705 downwards.
ACATAACTTTGATTTAGGGTTTTGAAGCCAAGATGAAAGGACGAATACTTAAACAAGTCAGTAAATTTGCAGTAGAACAAGAAAACTGCCACTTATGTCGTATGGAAAGTAATCAGCAACATTTTGTACTTAGTTTTTATACTACATTTTATGACATGTTATAACCTTTTATACTTTTGTAATAAACAACAGTAATAGCAAATAACATCAGTTTCTTTCAACACCTTTCTCATACAATTTACACCGTCCAACTATCTTTTTTCAGGTATAAAACATATTATATATATATATATAGTATATATGTGCTATATATTTTTAGTGTATGTATATAAGAATTATGTATATATATATTGTCTCATTTTATGCCTTCTGTAAGAAAAGTACAATTAATTCCGGTGGCTTAAACTTTAAAAAAACATGGTTCATATATGTACACAAAATTACAAAATTTCATCAAAATTAACAAACTTTAGGGCTTGTGCGGGAGACCAAAATACCATATTTTATAAAAAAAAACCGTTTCTTACTTATTTTTATGCCCTAATATTACTGTTTTTTAACTTGGAATAAACACAAAAGTTATGAATTTATTTTTTTAAATTTAAAAAAAAATTGATATTTTTTGAAAAAAATTAAAACTTTAGGCCTTGTGCGGGAGACCTACACATTTTTTTTAAAATCCAAAAAAAATTGTGGTAAGTTGTGGTACCTAGTAGCAACTTTATTTCAACTTGGAATTTGAAAACAAAAAAAAAGTTAAAAATCGATACACCCTATTACCCAAGCCAGATCAAATATCCAAATAACCACTTCATTTATGCATACTGCAAGCCAATTACTGGATAAATACAGGGTTTTCCAATAAGAGGTTTTATTTTGAATAGCCCGCTATTTCGGTAGATGTTACTTTTGAAGCTGTCATCTTTTGACATTTGACAAGTAGAAACTACCGCCATTAATAAAAATGGAACGATAAACGCTTCAACAACGCATTGAAATTATTAAAATTCACTTGAGTGAATCAAATGCAAATCATCTGCTGAGATGAGGCCCATTTCCACCTCGGTGGCTTCGTCAACAAGCAAAATTGTCGCATCTGGGGCTCGGAAAACCCAAGAGTTCTTGTTGAAAAGCCTCTCTATCCTCAACATGTGACTGTTTGGTGCGGTTTATGGTCCGGCGGAGTCATTGGACATTACTTTTTTGAAAATGAGGCTGGAGCAACAGTTACGGTGAATGGATTGCGCTATCGAAAGATGATTAATGATTTTTTATGGCCGGAATTGGATGGTATTGATCTGGACAACGTTTACTTTCAACAAGACGGTGCTACGTGCCACACAAGCAACCAAACCATTGATCTTTTACGATTGAATATCAAAATAACACCTCTTATTGGAAAACCCTGTATTTCATTGCAAAGTACTTTAAGACACCAACAGATGGTACTGATTTCTACATTTGTAGATTGTACCGAAAGGGACGACACTAACACAAACTGATCGTCCCTTGAATTTTTATGTTTGAAAATTTTATGTTGAATGAAGACTACATTTTACATTTAATTTTATGTTGAATTAAGACCACACATGAGGTCGTAAGGAAAAAAAACTTCCTCAGAGCCTATGTAATCTTTGAGGATGCTATGTGGAGGGTCTTTTTAAGGCGATGCCATACGTAGTAATGCAAAATTATGTGTTTTTGGTTTAAAAATTTGGTCGCCTAGAAATGTTTCAGATGCTTTAATTAAATACTGCGAGTAGAATACATCTTGGCCTTTGAAATAATCGAGTATTTTTTAGAAAAGTCTTTTTATAAGCCTAGAAAAAAATAATGTAAAGGCCTATGAAAACTGCTTTAAAGTTCAAAATCTCCTATTTACGAACCCATTTTCGGTTATGATTTTATTGTATAATGTGGTAAATTAAGTTATTTATAAAAAGATCGAAAAAAAAATATGCCTGAACATCCAGAAAATAAAATAAAAGGCACTTTTTGGCCATGTTTTTTTCTTGCATAAATCAAAACAGGCGGATGGTGTAAAGCGGGAATTTAAACCTTATCGCCATCTACGTAAGGGTTGTTATTGATAGCGGCTCATATCAAATATAAGGAAAGGAAGTTCTGGGAAGAAAAGGGTATGAGGGGTAGGTAGGAATCTGGGGGTCAGAATGTTCAGGAGTGACGGATTGGATCCCTCCCACTGTGGTACAAGGCCATGACCTACCTTCGATGCCCTATATTATCTAGTGCTACTGTGAGGCGCTCACACCGCTGCAATAGGGAATTCTCGTGCATTTTGTAAATAATTTATTTCAATAATTATTATTTTATTATTTGCCTCTTTTTTTTAAATGCATTTTCAATTTTTTGTAGTTGTTTTAAAAATTGCGTGCTATTTCGGCTCTGAAAACGGTCATGCGCCATTTTGACCGCTACGTCACAAGTGCTACGTCACACCTTTGCCGCTGCCGCCGCCATCGGTTTGCAGGATCTACTCAGGCCGGTCAACAGTGACGTCATCGTTCGCCCTTGAACGCTTGATCAATCACCGGGCGTTTTTAGCTGCATTGAAATATTTCGTTCGCGCCTGTTTTTAAAGTCATTATAACTTTAATAAATGATTAAAAAATTATAAAAACTATGTATTCTTGTGTCTGAAGTGTTTCTACATGTGAATAATTTATAATAAGTGATTTTTTTGGTGTGAAGAGAATTCCCTATTAGTTAAATATTTCACGCATACTTTTGAAGGTGTATATCGATTTCTTGCAATAATATTATAAGTTTTTTGCATTATTTATATTTTTGTGCGAGTTAGGGAGTTAGGAAGGGAAGGCAGTTCTTATGTGGCATGTATGATCGGCACGCCCCTGTACACCCGGTACACCTCGGCGGTGCGTGTCTTTCTGGATGAAGTCTACTTCCTACTTGCTTCCTCCGCCATTCCACACATAGCTTCGTTCCGTTTCCGGCCGCGTTCAGCGACGGAGATGCTGGATTTTTTAAACCTTATTTGCTCTACCGCCCTGGGAGAATCTGGAGCCCGGAACCAAACAACCAACCAACCAACTACAGGCTAATTCTAAATTGGTATCTAGTAGCCAATTCATTATAGAATTTGAAGTGCCATTAAGTGCCATTAATTCTTTCAGGCCAGGGAATAAATAATTATGTATTTACAGTGCATCACGCATTTGATGTGGGTTGTGGATGCTATGGTTCTTACATATTTTTAAAATTATTTTTTTACTGTCATATAACTTGATGGCCGGCATAGTCCAGTGGTAACGCATTGGACTGCCATTCCGAAGGTCGCGGGTTCGAACCCGGCGTGCGCAAATAAATTTTATTTGATTAATTTGTGTTATTTCACAATTAATTAATTAAAATAATATATAGTAATATATAGTATATTTGCGGCACGTTCCAGAGTGGAAGATACTACCAGTATCGCCCTGGTGTAAGACCACCATTCAGAATTGAAACGTTGCTCCAAATGGCTTTAGCCGTGTTTAGTGACTAGATCTGAATAGCCAGGTACTTCCCCACCTTCCTCTTTACCTTCCCCACTTACCTTCAGCCTCACAACATCCCCCAATTGGGGATGCCATAGTCTCACTGGCTCCAGACGGGAGCAGTTGGGACTCTTGTGAGGTATTCACTGTAAAAAAAAAAAAAAAAAATAACTAAAAATACATAATTATTTATTTATTTATTTATTTATTTACGGACAAATAGTCCATTAACAACATATTAATTACACGAATAAGTTTTATAAACAGAGATGACAGTGAAAGGAGAGCATATATAAATGAGGAGCGAAGACAATAACAATGACAATAATAATATAAAAGTAAGAATGGGAGATAATAATAAGTCAAAGCATGAAGATGGTTCAAAGGGCATTAGAAATTAGACATTGCGTATTGACTGTCGAAAGTCATTTAGGCATATACCACAAAATTCAATGCTTTGACTTGACAGTGAGTTGACAAGTCTCGACATTCTGGACAAAGGAGAATGGTATCCATAATTGGTAGAATGTTGATTGACGAACAGCAATTCATTATTTCGGAGTCTACGGGAAGGGATGTTGAATTGGATAAGTTGCAACAAAGCAGGTGAATAATTACATACTATGTTAGTAAATTTTACAGGAAAATGAATACACATAGAAAAGGTTAGTAAATTTAATTTTACACGGCATAATAACCCAAATCAAACCATATGCGTTTATCTAAATGTATATAATAAAAATAATGATTGTTGTATCGCCCCTTTCTATTAAAAACATTTTGTAAATTTAATTGTTAGCGATTCATCAGAAGCATAAAGATGTATCTCTTGGATAAGTAGAAACATTATTCCATTCGATTAACAATATTAATGATCTTTTTGCCTTATCATCCAGTTGGTTATATTATACTGTTCCTAAATATAATATTATTATACACGATTTGATCGTTTTCAAATCCCACATCTCTCTTTTCATACGTAATAAAAACAGACAAATTCCGAATGAAGAATAGCTCATTCCTCATCTTGCTTCGAGCGATTTATGATGTTTTCATATGGAATATGATATTTCTTTCACGTTCGGCGCGCCATGACATTTGATCGGAAACCTAATTTATCGTCTGTCGGAGCGCGATAAGTCACCTATTCGTCAGCGGAGAGCGGGGGCCCAACTACACGGAGCTAAAGGGGGCCCCGGGCTGAGGGGGCCACCTCGCAGCGGACGTCCGCCGGAACTGTTCGCTTGTCACGTCCATTGATGCGCAAGCCTTCCGCTGATCGCACTACCTCCACACGACGCGACACGGGATTCCCTCACATTCCGACATTTAACACAATAAACCCCATTGTTTATTTTCCCCTTCAAATATTCAGCCCGCCAACGAGGTGCTCGCATAAATGGATTTATGTCAGTTTTTTCTACAAAATTCTTTGTAAAAAGAATTCTCCTACTTCCACATCAATACTCGTAGTTCTTTCTAAATGTTGACATTTTGATGAATCGTAGGAAAAGTAAAATTTAAAAAGGGTAAATTTTTGCAGAAAATCCAGTACAAGGGAAATACCCAATTACCCGATGTAAGAAAATATTCTCGGAAAACTCTTTCTTGGGAAAAGGTGGTGCCTTGGGATTTCACGGCAGGTATTCAATAAGAGTTTCTAGGCCTTTTATGTAAGTAAAGTTTAACTGACAAAATGTTAGCTTTTATTTGAGAAGATCCTATACTGAAATGTAGCTCTATATTTTGGTTCGGCAAATCCGATATTGTGTTCCTACTTTATGTAAATGATGGTCGGGCCATAGTCAAATTTTGCGGCTTTCGACGGTTCATAAAGTTTTTATAGCGGACTCCTCCAAAACCCACCCGCTCGAGTTTAGTCCCGGTGACTGAAGATAAATCGCGATAAGCCGCGCTGATGGCGTCAATATACGCCGCCTTCCCTTTAATGTCGCGTTAGAGATGATGCAACACTTTTCTTATTGGACCCTAAAAGATGGTTTACCCTAAATGTATAATCGGATCATCAAATCAAAAAATTCAGCAAAATTTTCAATAAATGTGTCGATAAAAGTTTTGGGTACTTTATTAAGTTTTATTAGTAGCTCGGAAGTTAGTCGTATATCGCGTTCCCCGCCTGCGCCTGTCTAAACGTAAGTCGAGAGTCGTGTAAAGTGCTATCGATTGAATGGAAGTTTCCTATAAATCTCAGAAAGCAAAACAGATTAAGATGAATAATCCCCCCTGAAGGAGCGGGACTTGCCGGGCTCGGGAAGGGGAGGGGGTTGGAGCCGTTTATCTGCGGAAGCACAATCGGGTTATGTATGGCTGTTTAAATCGGTACTTCGTTTCTGAGCTGAATTGAATAAATCACAGGTGATACATCTTACTTAACAATTTCCAAACGTGGCCCATTTATCAAAACACTTCCCCCACATCCCTCAGCTCTCAGCTCTCAGCTCTCAGCTCTCAGCCCTACCTACTCGGCTTAGCACTCCCGCCTCGGGCACATCACCTGCTCCATATATTTCCAACTGCTAACTATACGTCATGTGGGCCAAGTGTGAAAATATTGCCAATATCCGCCTTTGCCGAATTGTATTCCGCGGGATGTTTAAACACATGATAAACAACCCCCACCTACCTTTGTTTGGTGTAATATTTTTCCCTAGGTTGTGTTGTTTGAACCCCCGCCTCATTTGATCGATGAATAGCGCCATTTTCAATTTTTGCAATTCAATGGTGTCCGTTAGCTGATTTTCAACCCGTTCAGCGTTTGTTCAGTCGTCAAGCATAACCGTTTTTGTCGTCGGCCGATCAACATTGGATCAGGATCCGTTCAAATATCGAAATGGTGCTAATCTCGACTTTAAACCACCCAACCTTAATCGAAAAGTATCTACAACTTTATATTATGTATTAAAATCGGCTCAGTTTGAATAAACAGAACGTACACCGTTTAGGTTTAATCTGGCCTTTCCAAATGCACAACATGACTTTTAAACATTTAAATTAAATGCTGTTAACCGATGGACGTTTCAATTGTCGACTCAAAACTTATAAACTAATCTTTTAAGGGTTCAAGTTATTAATTTATTTACCAACTTTTGTAATTGCTGATAATGGTATATGATATTCACAATGAAAGCAATACCTATCTACGAAATCCAAATTAAAATTCAAGTAGAGGTATCGTAAAAACATCTTTTGTTTTTTCTCGACGAAATTACATAGACGGTTTCCTTAGGTCCCCATACCTGAAATCCTCTTTCGAAAATGCTACGCATTAAGTTACATAAAGTGCCTAAAAACTGAAAAGTCGGTCAACTCCTTTTAATTGTGTATGACAAAGTCCAACATTTTTGTGGTTGATTTACAGATCTTTTCAATACGGACATGAAATTACCAAAGAAATTTCTGAAGTTCGCAAAATGGTTCAATGGAGAGTTAATTAACATAATAATAGTACCATGAAAAAAAAATGCCCACAATAACTATAACGAACTCCCTAAACGACTACAAGATATTTCACAACCATAGAACTCAATGTAAAAAAATGTCTGAAAATCGTATTTTAATTACATAGATGGAATCGAAGAATCCTATAAATCTTTCAACATTCAAAACTTTTTCAATCATGTTAACTCTAAGAAAAATAAACAAGGCTTACCCATCTCAATGCATTTTAAAGAAAAGAGCATTACTGATATGAAAATTTTTGCTGACTACTTCAAAAGTGTCTATGACGAAGATATCCGAGACAATTACATGCATTAATGAGAGCATACATATCCCTGCCATACACATCAATATAATATACGATAAATACGTTAATACAGTATCCTTATAATTTGTATTGCTTCACTGGCTGTGCCGATTTAGTTATAGTGTAATCAATCCCTTGATACAGGTTGCTTCCCTAACATTTGGAAACGTTGTTATCTGACACCTATATTAAAACAGGGTCATAAATGTGATGTAAATAACTATATACCAATATGTAAGCTATCCGCGATACCGAAACTTTTTGAAAAGCTATTACTAGATAAAATTTCCCCATGTATTGACCACCTCATTGTTCCGAATCAACGTGAATTTTTATCAGGCTGATCAACTTTGGCACATCTCTCATATGTAAATCTCATATATGAAAACTATATATCGAACGCATTAGCTAATAGAACTCAAGTCGATTCCATATTTACGGACTTTATTTAAGGCATTTGAAAAAGTTTTTCATAACATTCTCCTAGTTAAACTATGCAAGCTCGGTATTGATGGAAAACTATTAGACTGGTTCGTTAGCTATCTAACTAATAGAGTTCTACTAGTAAAAATTAATTCGTTCCTTTCCAACCAATTTACAGCTACTAGTGGTGTACCACAAGGGTCTCATTTATGTCCATTTTGTTTTTACTGTTTACAAAACGATATTGTAAATATATTTGATAATGATATAAATGTATTACTTTTTGCAGACGATTTAAAAAAAAAATAAAACGTTGAAGATTGTACCTGTCTACCAAATAACTAAAACAGGATAATTAATTAGTGTACTCTTAATCAACTTTATCTTAGCTTACATAAGTGTCATTCAATGAGATTTTACAAAATAAGTCAGCCAATTATTTATTCATATGAACTTAATAACTCAACCCTTTCCTCTGTCGAAGAAACTAATGACCTGGGCATATTTTATTTATATTTTCGATTTTAAATTAAACTTTATATCTCACATAAAAGCAAATAATAATAAGGGAATGAAAATGCTTAGCTTCATTCTTCGAAACTTCAGAAATATTTAAACCATGAAAAATTTGTATACATGTTTAGTTCGAAGTCAAATCGAATATAACTCCATGATCTGGTCCCCCCACTTTAAAATACATTCCGATTCATTCGAAAAAAATCAACACAAATTCCTAAGACACATTAATTTTAAACTCGGTATTCCCATTGAAAGCATAAACTGTAATTACTTAATGAAAAGATTTAATTTATTAAAACTCTCAGATCAACGAATTATATCCGACTTAATATTTATGTTCAAAATTGTAAATGGTAGTGTAGATAGCCTTGATTTAATTAACCTCATTGCGTTTCATATAAGAGCTACTTATACTAAAATTCTGTAATTCCAGGACTGACCATTTCAAACACTCGCTTGTACGTACATTACATGAAGTTATTAATAGGTACGCAGATGTAGCAGATCTGTTTTAACTGCACAGAAGCTAGGTACAAAAAGACTTTACTATCATACCTTTTAAATCGTTATTATTTAAACTTAATTCTACTCATACTTGTTTATAATATTTTGAATGTACTTGTATCTCCTTCTAGAGCTTGTAATAATTTTGTACTTTCTGTCGTCATTTTATGATCAAATGCCACAGTCATTTGTTATTTTATTTTACATTATTACTATTGTTTTATTGTGCTTTTATTCTGTGACATTTAATTATTGTGTATGGTATATTTGTACCGTGGATATTAAATAAATTGTTATCATTTTAAAAATAATAATAAATAAAATTTCCGGTTGAAGCCGCTATCCACAGTTAGTCTCTTTTGATTTCTTATGAATCGCAATATATTTTATAGTGTTGTATTATTAAAATGTATTCAAATAGGGCGACGCCGTGGAATTGTGGATTTCCCCACATTGACGAAATGGGAAGTATCGGTTTATGATGTCAAATGACGATCTTTCCATCCCGAGTATCCATTATCGGAAAACACTTAGTCGCGGTCATCGGCGGGAAGAAGTTGGAATTTATTCAAGAAAACATCGAAAGGCTCCGGACCAGGATAGTAAGCCCATAGTCGTTCTCTTTGTTTTCTCCGATTGCTTTTTGCGTTTTTCAATAATAACTCAAGGCTCTGCGCTCGGTGGATATAAAAATAAATGTTTTGATATATCCATTCAATGGGCTTTAAATGCTAACCTAATATATCGGTAAGTAGTTGTCTCTACGCGTTTTACTTTAGTAGCTAGATGGCGAATTACTCGTTTTTCTGTGCCAATGTGGGCGCTTTCAGTCTGTGTTTTGTGATGTTTTTATTATGTTTGATGGACGTTACAAAATCGGATATAAAAGCTGTGAATAAATAGTAACCATATGTGTAGGTTTACTTACTTAAAGTGTTTTCTTTATGAAAAGTGTACCTGCACAATCTTTAACGATGAAACAATTAAAATTCGCCTCCTATATGGAATACTCGGTATAACGAGCGTATAGAAGGCGTCCTTAGAAAATTAGTTCATCGTTAAAATTTTAGAGAAATGTCCCTTTTACGACACAAGTACCTTGGCAGCTCAATTACATGCTCTGGATTACAAATACTAAAACAGAAGAGGACGTTAAAGGTTGGTTGCTTGAAATTGCTTCCAGGGAATAAGCCTTCCCAAATCTAGAATCAGACCATTTAGCCCTTTTTATCAGAAATCAACATTAGAATCCCTGGTGTGACTAGGGAACCAGGGACAGGTCATTGAATCTCATCTGAACACCTTTTTTTAAATAAACACCACACGGGAGGTCTTAGGGGAAATAATTTACCCCAGGGCCTACGTCATCTTTGGGAATGCTGTGTGGAGGGTCTTTATCAGGAAAGAAAGAAGTGAACCGTCTTGAAGAGACTCATGTTGTATGAGGGAGGAAACACGGATGCTTGTAAATCATTCCACAGCCGAGCTTTTGAATGCAAGAATGAGTGGTGGAAGCGACCCGACTGCTCCTGATTGCGCACCGGTTTCGAAGGGATCAACGACGCTAGTTCCTCAGAGCATCAATCATTGAAATATCTGTAGAAAAATTACAGAATTCCCGACTGAGGTCTGTTTCCAAAGACTGCAATCCGTTTGTTAAGATAAGGAAATCTATCAAACGGAACACCCGTTTCTATGCACAGTCGAGGATTTTTTTTTCAGGTGTGTCACGATTTTTTCGTGGTCATCAGTTGTGCACTATTGTAGTACAAGTATCTGTGGGCCCTGTACAGTATGTCAAGCTGAGAGTTAATTGTGACTTTGATTTAGGGTCCCTTTGTCTCAGCTGGTTACTTAAGTTTACACCAAACATATCAATGGAAGGCTTGTTGGGAAAATTGCTTCAGTTAAAGGAGACTAGATTGTCATTTAGATCCCTTTTAGACGTAATCAGACAAGATTGGTTCTTTGAAACATTAAAATTCACAAGGATGAGCAATGCACGTTGACTCACACTCATTAGTCAGCCACCCACAATTAAAGAGCGTTGTGAAGTAGGCCACCCTTAGCAGAATTTGTCGGCCACCCACAATCAAAGAGCGTTGCGAAATAGGCCACCTTAGCAGGATTAGTCGGCCACCCACAATAAAAGAGTGTTTAGAAGTAGGCCACCCTTAGCAAGAATTGTCGGCCACACACAATAAAAGAGTGTTGAGAAGTAGGCCATCCTTAGCAAGATACAGTTCAGTACAGTAGCAGGGTAGCGGTGACGGCCACTCCGAGGAGCGCCGTGCCTGTGCCCCCTTCGGCAGTAAATCATACAGGCCACTAAGTCCCGCTGAGCTCCGCTGAAGGCGCATGAATCTATCGCCTACAATTTATTATTTCACCCCGAAGCCCAGAAGCCGTGAGAGGGTGAAGGAAGCCAGCAAGCTCATTTACTTAAAATAGACTTAAATGGACATTTCTAGGCCTTCGTTATCCTGCTCTATAAACCTGTGTAGTTTTAGAATTTTTGTTATGAGAGCGAGAACTAGCTCTGTTAGATAGAATGGTCGCGCACAATTTTAGAAATTTAATAAAATTGTTAAGTTTTCCATTACTTTGTAAACATCGAGTAACCGATTTTAGAACAAATTAGTACATTAAATTGACTGCTGATTTTGACGGATTGAAAAAATGGCATAAATCATGACAATTTGTTTTTTTATATTGCTAATATAATACTTCGATATAATATCAACTTAGTTGGTGGTGGTGATATGATATACAAAAATACAATAAAATACTTTTCCGTACAATTATCTGACTAAGTGTTAAAAAATAAAAAGTTCGAGTAATAAATTTCCTTAGAATATGATGCAGAATCTCCACCTGCATACTGCAGGAACATAGTATTTTTTTTTCAATAAAACTTTTTCCTTTATACAATCTTAGCCAGACAAAATGCCATCTACATTTTTTACCCCAAATAAACTTAGAAATCGCTGATTAGAGACTACCGGCACGTCCTGATACAATATGCAAACAATTGTCCGTGTGTGTAAGTAAATACCAATAATTGTCGATCATTTCATTTTTAAACCTTTGTAGAGTGTTTAGCTTTTTTAAAGAAATATTTGATCTGTTTTTTAGTCATTTTCTTTCCTTATTAAGTGCCCTTGAAGTGGTTACTATTATTGCAGATTGATACAGATACAGAACAAGTTGTGTTATTATTATTGCAGATTGTTTGATACTACGGTAGTGTTTACTAAATTCTAATGTCAAAACCAATTGCCACCTAAATATATAACCGAAGCGCGTTCAATATTGACATTGTATCTACTTTTATTTTTAAGCAGGATTTGACGTAATGCGTAAAGGTATATTATTTCCTAGATCTGCTGATGAATGTATAAAAAGGGACAGTAAGTGTTGGTCAAGCGCCCGCGCTCGCGCCAGTGCATTGGAGCGGCTGCTGCCCGGTACCGGTAAAGCGGATGTCGTCCGGGGGCGGGGGCTATCCCCCCACTTTATATCTCGTTAGTTTTCCCGAAAGGTTTCAGGCATAACTTCCCTCGGCTTTGTTTTCTCCATATAATCCTTTTAGGGTGGATTATTTCTTTTTTAATGCTTATTTTATCCGGTTGCCCTTTAAACCGACAATAAAATGTAAATTTACGCCAACTCTGTGTTCTTTTTTAAATTGACCTTATCGAGTTAGGCGAAAAGTAACCCTCGCCCGCTTTTTTCTTTTATTATTTTCTATTCCTAAACATAGGTCTGCCTTTCAAATACAATTATGTACGGAATGTGAATTGAACTCCTTATTCGGTTTTACCGATTTCAGAAATATTCATATTTATTTATCTGTTTACTGTCCATTTATTTATTTTATTTTAAGGAAATCAACAGTTTACCATATGGTTGATTTTTTTACATCAAATATATATCTAAATTTATACTGTGAATCTATTTTTCTTATATTTTTTTTAGAAAGTCAAATATTCCCGGGTGCCGTTACGAATAACCTGACAATATTTGAAAATCTCCTACTACCACCACAGCAAGCGGAAAATGTTGCTTGTATTGTGATGGATGACTTAGCCAGCGGAGGAATTGAATACACCACCCCTGGGTGGTACCCAAACGCGATTCCAACTCATAATATTTTTTAACATTTTAGACAATGCTAGATATTAGGTTCCCCTATTAATGTGTTGGCGGAATATAATACCGTTCTGTTTTGCTGTAGTAAGAGAAGTGTTAAAATGTGTTACCTATAATATTCCCTGCTAATGTTTGTGTGTTTGTGTTGGCAGGACTCTGAGGGAGACACGCCGCTGCACGATGCGATCTCCAAGAAGCGGGACGACATGCTGACACTGCTCCTGGACCACCAGGCTGACGTCACGCTGTCTAACAACAACGGCTTCAATGCTCTGCATCATGCCGCTCTGAGAGGAAACCCAAGGTTAGTTGCATATCCATCCCATATCTACCCCACTACCATAGCATTCAGCGTGAGGCTGACGGTAGACTTTATGCGGTTCAAGGGTTGATTAAAATCCGTTTACTTATTAGTGGAATATTAGCTACGTATGGATAGATCATGAGGCTTGTTTATGATGCATTGGTACTTTCATCCATTTCCTACGGAATAATTGCCTCGGGAGGAACATACAATAATCATGTGAAACCTCTAGAAATTGTTCAGAAGTCTATCATTAAGATAATGCACCAGAAAACCAAGACATATCCCACCGATAAATTGTTAAAGGAAACTGACATTATGGAACTAAGGCGGATTTACTGTGTCCAATGTTTTAAATTTATATACACTCGTCCTTATAATTTCTGTAAAAATCCAAATCGTTCTAGCCAGAGACACAACATATGCGTGTACACAGTGCCTCACTGCAAAACTAGGCTAGCCCAAAGACACATGAACTATATTGGCCCAAAATTGTGTAATTCCTTGCTGAGTACCATCAAGATGTGCCAAAACCTAAACTCGTATAAAATAAATGTCAAAAGCTGGGTAAAAAAGTATCTGGAAGTAAGAGAATTTTTTCTATAAATTATACTACGAATATGATACCTATATATGATAATATGTTACCATCTAAATTAAAACAAAAAAGTCTAACTTCTTTTTTAACTGTTTTTGTATTAAATACGCAAAAATAACTATATGTACTATATATATATTTTTTTTTTCATTTAAACCATAGATAATGTAACCACCACTGTTTTGAATACATACCTTATAATGCCCATGCACAGGCTTCGCCTTTGCGGGATTTTTTTGTTACTGCCTTATATTTTGTATAATTTATATATGTACCAGTATGTATCAAAAAAATTGCCAATAAAAAAATCAAGTTAGAGAAATTCTCACCATTGAATTAAAGTAGTTTGGCTGAATATCTACAGATTCTGTTCTTCCAGTACGTTGCGGTGGTGTGGTGTATTATTGCTGGTTAAGACGAAGCAAAATATCCTGTAAAAAATAAATAAATCACTCCTGTAAAAACTGCTTTAAAGTTCATGAACACCTTTTTGGTTATGGTTTCATTGTGTAATGTGAAAAATTATGTTCTTTAGAAAATCATTGTAAAACATTTAAATATTTGTGTTTGAACTTCGCAAACTAAAATAAATAAAAAAAACACTTTCTTTCTTGTATAAATCACCAAAGGCGACTGGTGTTTAAAGTGGGAATTTAAACCTTATCACTATCTACATGAGGAGTGTTATTGTTAGCGGCCCGATTCCAAATATTACACGACGTGGTGCATCGCCTTAAGGGGCATAAATCATGCGAACTCTGCGGTAATGCGAACGCGAATGCAAGAAGCACAATGATAGTTTATTCCGTATTAGTGGGCACGTATTCCGATTAGCCATTGTTGGAAGTTGCCTCAGATGCCATGGTGGTGGTGGTGGTGGTGGTGGCGGCAATCCCCGAAGACTAAACTAACTCCCTCTAACTACGCTGCCTCGCCAACTTTACCAAAGAGGTCTCCTAATAAACAAACTACGCGAATTAACTGCGCGCTGTTAGTTATGAGCTTGTTTCTTGTGCACAACGCGACTGTCGATTATATCACAATCTATATACGAGTGTCTTCCCTGAAGATAGATACTGTAACGCTGTTCAAAACATTGGCCAAATAATATACATGTACAAGCTGTTGAAAGAATACAAAACAAATTTTTACGTTTTATAAATTTTAAAATGGGTATTCCAGATACTATGTTGAACTACAACACTCTGTTAAATTATATGAATTTACTCAAATTGTCAGACAGAAGAATTTTTACTAACTTGATTTCTATATAAAATTCTAAATGATTTAGTTGATAGTCCGGTATTGATAAGCTTCCGGATTCCACAACGTAATACTAGAAGTCAGGATTTATTTCAGTGCAGACATTCTGGGACTAACTACCATATGTATTCCTCTTTGTCCAGAATACTAATGGAGGGAAAAAATTATACCAAGTCAGTGGACATCTTCAATTTATCTTTAAACAAATATAAAACGTTTGTTAATGAAGCAATTCAGTTATATACAATAAATAATGTATATTCTTAATATTCATATGTAAAAGCCCCGAAAAGGGCGTTAATAAATAAATAAGGAGGAATACCTAATAACCCAAAAAATCATCAAGATAAGCCTTTTGTCTCGTTTACGCCTGCTTATTGTTATTTCGTGAGAAAGGGATAACAGAAGTATCTCGTCGAAAAAATATTATTTGAAAAGTTTTCAAGTGTATTCGTTAAGATGAACTTTTTTAATTTCACTGGAATTTTCTTTTCTGAAATCGCATGACAAGTTTAAAAAATGCAGTATGCAAACAATGCATCTGTGTGAGTGCTTAGTTTGGATAAACTCTAGTTGCGATAATTCCAGTGTCCGTTTTCCTTTTCCATTCTTTGTTTCCATTGAGTTGAATGATTTGAACGTCCTCGTATATTAATTCCGTCAAACAATTATCATCATTAATTTCTAGTTTTACAGTTCGCTAATTTGATTTGAAACTGTGCAACACGTTTTGCCTACAGTTTATATGTAATTATAAAAAGGTTTATAATTACAAATTAAGGATTTAAGACCCCGCATTCCGAATTCCTACCGATTTATAACATACTTCCCTTGAACTTTATGTTTTAATCTTTTAAAAAATATATTTTATTTTTGAAGATAATCTCTGTAGATTTTCCCAGCCCATAAATAATTACATGAAATTCCGTCGATGGAAAAAAGTCGCAACGTATGCTATGAAAATTGTTAAAATGATGTCTAGTTCTGTTATTTAACATGCTATAGGTATGAAAAAATTCACAGATTTATCAAGAGATTTTAAGGTTTATTTCAAATTTAATTTTATTTAATATTTTTAATCAAGCTTATTAATTATAATATATTTTTTTAAATTTAGCGCCCTCCCTCTAACCCCCCTCGAATCTCCCCTTCAAACCATCTTTGAACAATTACTACTGGTAATGCCTTAACCAGTTTTCTAAAATAGGAGTTTGCGACCTGGAAGCAAATACACGTATGAGCTGCTAGTTCCATTATTAAGTCTGTTTGTAGAGATAATAATTCACAATCAACCAAAATACAGCGTCTCTAAACCACAACTAATCTCCGGGGATCTCGACACAGACACACACACAGACTCACGAGTTTCCGGGCTTTGTGCACGCCGTGTCCTCGCTACTAGTCCGTAACACTCGGTGTGGTGCGGTGGTGGTGTTTATTTATCTTACACGTTATCTGTTCTTTTGTTTTACATATATTATGTAAAACATATCTGTACATTCGCTTCTAGAGCTGGTAGCCAGCTTATCATTCCGTGAAAAACGAAGAAATGCTAAAATAATTCAGTGGACCAGAGTTTTCAGGGTGGAGAGACGGAATCAGAAGATCGAGTGTATTTTAGAAGGTGGTTCGAGAGGAAAAGCAAGAAGGGTGTGAAATTAAAATTTTCTCTTGTCGCTTTTATTTTCCGGGAACAAGACTCGCCTTCGAAGGAGACATAGAATGCTCCTCGCTACGTCTAATACTATAAGCTCCAACAAAGATTTTTCAAACGCGAAAATTTCGTTTTGTGTAGAAAAAAGAGGGTAAGGAAGCTTCCCAATAAATTGGGCCGCCGATAAGTAGAGATTTCCCACCCCTCCCCCTTCGTCCCGCACGGCAGATTTGTGTCTCCGCACCCGTGGAGTTAGTATTTGTTAACCGCGGGATTGGATACCACATTCCGCTCACGGCAGCTCATATCGGCCTGTATAAATAATATAGGAAATGTCGGGACGTGACTATGTACCTCCGCGCTGATCGGCCACTCGTGGACCCCCTTTGAGGGGGGGATACATCGTGCGCTGATGGGCATCTCGGGAGGTTTCTTGTAGTTGTCAAATTATTGAATGAAATGTGAATCAATGCGAATCAGCAGTAAGCATTGCCTCCCGATTTGTCGTATGATTATTTTCTCTGAAGTCTACTCCCTCGGTGTAATTCGTGTTGCGGAATGTTGCTCTTGGCTTAGTTGACGATCTTTAGGCGTTATTATTTAATTTTTCCCCGCGATGTACGGGTGTGATGTTTTCTCCCTTAATATTAAAAAAGTAACATCATCCAGAGCTTGATAGTACTGATGTTCACAGCGAACTACTTCCTTAACAAGTACTGCGCATCACTTAACCCGCCCGTCTCTCGGCGCTTGCAGTTTCGTCTTAGCTGACGAAGCACAAAGATCCCCAAATACTGAATAGCCGAGTTGTTCGCCTTTCGCTCCCTCTGAGACAGGATTCCCCCCTTTCCTCTGTTTCCTACACATACTCTAGCGACGGAGCAACGTAGTATTAAATTTAATTAGACCCATTGGTGTACGCTTCTCTGAATTTCTTATGCAAACTTGTAGATTTAACGAATTTGAAAAGTTTCGCAAGTGTTCGCCCCCAGTACCTAGTTGTTCTTTATGTGATCTTTAACGGAGTATTTTACTTAAGCTGGGGTATAACTCTGTCTGGAGATATGTAGATGTCAATTTAAACATGAAACAACAAACAAGTTGGGAATCAGCGGGGACTAAAGGCAGAAATAGAATACGTAAGTGTGTTTTGTGATTGCATTACATTGCGACTTATGTCGGAGTTATTCAGAATACCCGGTACATGCAGTACAGACTATAGGTTGATCAGTTGGCAGTTTTGAGTCAACTTCTTCCTGTATGATTTCCTGAACACGCACAGCCAAGATGGCCGTCAATCTTATTCAAAATGATTACTTACGTCCATAATAAAAATATGATAATTTGGGAAGAAAATAAATGGGTGAAAAATACCAAACGAAATAAATGATTTATGATTGTTATGATTTAAAACAGGATGCCTATGCATTTTCTGGGCATTCGTATGGGAAGGTGTTAGTGTTCCCGCAGGCCCCTAGTAGTAAATCCCCGCCCGCAGCCCGCAGTCCGCAACCACCCCCAGTAGGTGTAGGGTGGGTGGTGTATTCCGACAAATTGTATTAGATTTGTATCTGGTGGAATTGATGTCCTCTAATAAATTGCGCCATTCGACTCGGTGCGGTAAGTCAGCTGCGAATCCGGATTAATCCCGAGGAATTGATGCCGTTCCTTAGATTAAACTTACTCTCCTCGAGAAGGAGAAGCGGCCGAGGCGCGAGTTAGTAAACTCGTTGATATTCGCTCAAATAAAATCTAAAGAACAACTCTTTTCTCTTTACCCAAATAACTTTTCACTAGAATTCTTTTCAATCACGCTCCCTCTTGGCGAACCTGAAGAGCAAAATCAGTTTTGTGTAATATAGGTAGGTATAACAAATTAATTAATTGATTAAATAAAACTTCTCCATCAGCGTAAGCAGAAAGTAAAGAACACGCAATTTATCGCTGAAAATAACGCGAATCCGTTTAAATTCATCGCGCATGAGTTCAAATGTGTGAATGTAGTAGTGCTAACAGTGTAAATTAGTATTCCTAAACGAATCCATTCCAGACTTATTGGATTACACATGATCAAAGTCGTGCAAAATTCACTTGTCTTTAAGACGTTTCGCGCATGCGTCGAATGTGCACGGGATGAGTTATATAGCTGCACTAATCCATTACATGATTTTTTGTTATGAGCGTAATCTGTCTCCTCGTGTCACCATTTCAGCGGGCCGAGTTATCTCGATGCTGCCCGATGCTGTAAAGATTTGGCACCGCAAAAAATTCACTCTTTTCGCTTGTGGTAGTTAGGTAGTTTAATGCACAAATGCACTTACCAAGTAACCGCCTCCGCTATGAACTACTATTTTTATTTGAATTGATTTGCTAGTTACCACAATAAATGCTTGTTAATATAATCCCCCGATTACCCTTTCAAATTTAATATAATTTTCCTTGCACGAATCTGAATGAATAGTATTCCAGCTAGCATCGTTCTGCACCATGTCTATTGTTCGCTCCGTAAAATCACCACAAACTAGTTTAAATTGATATTCTAATTGGCGCCGGTGACGAAGTGTCTGACATAATAATTTGAATGCAGCTTTTGTAAATGAAACGTGAAAGCGTCACTGAACAGGGGCAGTAGACTGTGGACAGTGGACGGTGAACATTCAAGGCAGCGGCTGTAAATCATCGGCCCGCTCGCCCACACCGCGCTTAGAGCTACAGCAGCATCATTGCCAACTGCATAAAAAGCCAGCCTACTAGTGGCGCCTATGCCTTGTAGGATACTATTATCTTGTTCTAATTTCGTTTCATTCATTGAAATTTGCAAACAATACCATACAGATACATTCATTAATTTTACATTAGCTCCACACAGGAGGCCTTGAGGAAAATAATTTCCCTCTGGACCTATGTCATCTTTGGGAATGCCGTGTGGATGGGAAGGAAAAAGGTATGAGGGGTGGGTAGGAATCTAAGGGTCAGTGTGTGCAAGAGTGACGGAGGCTTGAATTCATTCTTCCCACTGCGGCACAATGCAGTGGGTCGAGAGAGTCCTGCTGTAGAGGTAAAAAGATCTCCCTCAACCAGTCTCTACAAGTCCGGCCCGCCACACAGTAGATGAGCAAACGCAACCCTCACCCCCATGAACGCTTCATGAAACTTCTGCTAAGTCACCTCCTCTCATTTATTTCCTTAAAAAGCCCCGCCACACATGATGTGCATGATTGCCAAAGATGACATGGGCCTTGAAGGGAGATGTCTTCAGGGCCTTCTGTGTGGAACTTAGGTGGAAAAAAACATGATCAACGAACAATACTGCATGTGACAATACTCGTTTTATTATTAATACAAATTATGCGAACTTCTTAAACTCACTAGGAAATGTATTTATGTACATTTTTATTAGATTGAGAAATACTCTTGAGTTAGATAATTTTATTAGATTGAGAAATACTCTTGAGGTATATAATTTTAAAGAAATGTTTTTCGCGTTAGTTCACTTATTAATTAAGTATGGAATTATTGGATGAGGAAATGCATACAAAAATAGAGGGGGGGGGGGTAATTCTTCAATCAGGTAGAGTCATCGCCATAGGCTTCCAAGCGGAGAATTGTTCTGAAATATTGAATATCATTCAGGTTCATTTCTGAGTGCAGTGTCCCGGCAGGCTCAAGGTGAAAAAATTTAAAAAAAAATCAAAATTCAAAAAAATATTTATTGCACAAAAAGAGTACAAAGGTTATAGCTTATAGGTTACATCCTATTTCTTCCAGCTAACCCAACAAATACACATTATATTACATAAACCAACAATTACATGTTAACAAATGCATGTAAAATAAAAAATAAAAAACAGAGGTATTTAATTTATTTATTTATTTAATTTATTTATTTATTTATACGCCCATTGGGCTTTTACATACATAGTTAATAAAAAAATAATATTCTGAAGATTGCAAGTTCACAAAAGTAATAGTAAAAATACGTATAACCATATCCATTTGAGATATTATAACAGCAAGTAAATAGTACAAAAATAAGAATATTCCTACTCCTAAGTTATACAGACTTAAATTAGTTAATAAGAAATGTAAAGTTTATATGTAAATGCTAGGTAGTGGCAGCAGTAACATGATACAATACGACACATAGTGTATGAGGCCTTTGAGTAAGAAAGCTAACGAAATAATTATTATTGGCAGTATTGTTAACAAATATACTGCGTTTGACTGGTTGTAGTGGCCTGCTAAATCGAGGGCGATCGGTCAGCCATTTTACATAGTTTATATAAAAAATATTGTGCAGATTATAAATATAGAATAGTAAAGGTATTATTAATATCTTAATTTATGTAAGGTATTCATTTAAGGTGTAGTGACATTTGTTTAAAAGAAATGTTTTTAGTGTTGATTTAAATTTAAGTATGTCGGTTATTTGTTTGATGCTACGTGGAAGGTTGTTATATACTTTAATGACCATGTAGTGTGATCATTTTTGAAAAATAGTTTTGTTTGCCTTTGGGATTAATAAGTTTTCTGTGAACCTTGTAGCGTGTTTATGTGTTGAGTTTTTTTGTGGGAACTTTTCTGGAGATGATCGTACTAACAGGCATAACTCCATTATATATATGTCCGTCACTGTCAGAAGTTTAAGATTTTTAAAAAATTGGTCTACATGAATCAGTTGTAGATAATAATTAATTGTTATTAATCTACATCAATCATAAAGGTTCAGTTGTTTCAGTTCCGATGTATACAGATATATGTAAAACGCGTTGATCAGTATTCACAATCTATTTGAAGTTTCGCAAAATCCCTAAAAGCTGAAATATTTGTTTATCGTTTTCATTGGCAGAGCATTGCCATAAATCAAGGATCGCATTGTGTGTGCTGCCGCTCGCTGCACAGCGGAATGGATTGTTAGCCCCGCGAGGGTAGGAGAGGACTGCAATCACTACCATACATCGGGAGATATTTCACGCCAGCAAGAACCAGGTGGCATTTCCACTGCACTCCGGGCATTGTCTTTTACTCAATATACTCAATATCTCTCTTTATTGCTGGTTCACAGTCAAACGTGATATTGTTTTTTTTTTACGAATTGTTAAATAAATTCACACTCTTCTCACTTACATTTGATGGTTAGCATACATGACCATTCTCACCAGATCGCCAGATATCAACTCACCCGTAATACAAATATCTGGCCCTCAACATGCTTCACGTAATATACCTTCATACCCTTTAAACATTATTTTCTTTTCGTATATATTTACTCCTCCCATAAACACGAGCCCCTGTAGCTCACCTTATGGAGTAGTAGAATAATTAGGAAAAAATGTATTTATTTTCCATACTGTATATATAATTCCATAATTTGGAAACTTTTGTATTATTTTGTAATAAATATATAAATGTTAATAAATTAAAATTAAAATATATCGATGATTTCCAAATGATGTTTCCTCGCTTTTGTGACATAAAAATACTAATTTCCATAACATTATCTAATGAGATATTACGGCCAACTTCCAAATCACTCAAATTCAACAAAAACTCTACTTGAATTTACGTTGGGTTAGATAAATTTTCAAAAAATTCTTTGCCTTGTATTTTCTCTAATACTAACATAATCATATATACCCGTTTGAGTTTTTAAATAATTTTCGCGATCGCTGCGACCAGGTTTCGTGATCACCTAAAAAAGTATTACAGTATATTAAAGACTATAGACATATCTTATATAGAGGAAAGGCGGTGTATTTAGCATCAACCAGTCAACAGTCCAGTGTCAGCTACTGCTAGCTGTTACGATGGCGCTCAATTCTCTGCTCCGGCTCTCGGTCCTGCCAGTCTACCAGTCTGCCAGCGGGGCCCTCTCCATTCATTTCATTGTCGGCTGTTAGATTTATGCTCCCCTTCTCTTTCCCCTTTCCCCCACACCCTGTCCCGCCACCAAACCCACCCTGACGGTGTGTGCATGATTTACGCCTATCGTCTCCGCTTTGTTTGCAGTGGAAATGAAGCTGGATCCAGGCGGTAAAATCATAACTGAAAAGAAGCGGATATATTGTTTTTTTATTCTGTTTGAGCTGCGAACTGTCCTAATAATTCCTACAGATGACATTTTAGTTATACTGGTTAATCCTTTGATATATAATAACAATAGATTAGCCCTCTTATAACCAATTACAATCTAAAAATAATACCACCTAAGAGTAATTACATAACACAACTACCCATAGAATTCCGATGCCTAGCTGGATATAAATAAGTTCTCTACAGTATAAAACAGAGCAAAAAAAGTTTTTGCTCAAATCCTATGATTTCATTTCTTTGTTTATCGGCCAATAGCCTGTCCGAAAAGCAACGCGACACAAGTTACAGAGACGAACTTGACAACTCCACTTGATGTTAACTAGTTGTACAATCTTCTAAAAAGTACGCGAAACCAGCGACGATCATTCATTTTGTGGCAAAAGGGTCGTCGTAATTTTTTTGCGTGTCGTAGCTGTTTTGCTTGAAATAAATGAAAGTTTTTTATATCAATTATTACTTTTGTCTCCTTGAAGCTAACTACAATTCATATTGTTTTTGATATTGACGTAGATGATTAAATTGTTAATGTTAAGTCCGCGAGAGCCCCTACCTAAAATATTTCTATCTGCCTCAATTTCGTGTTTGAAAAAAATCATCTTCACAATGCTCACTAGCGTTGAGATGAACTTGCTGGAAAACAAATTTGTTCCGTGCAGAGCAACAAAAGGTTAAAAGCAATGGGCATGCATCAGCAAATTTCTAGCAATCCCTTCTTAGTCTAATTCTCATTCCTTATTTACAAACATGTGTTATTTACATTTATAGTGATTTACTCTTTCTTATTAAAAATGCTCATGTTTTACGCATGCCTAGTTTATCAATACCTAATACTGTTGTTTAAACTATTTTTTTGATATGAGAAATATTATGAGATTTAGACGCTACCATTTTGTAAATTTAAAGTTCCTACGAAATTCCTGTTTTTATATAACTTTATATGTATGTAACTATATATGGAATGCTCCATGTATATATTGATATACATATTTGTATAAATGTATGTGTATGTGTAAGGTAAGCAAATATATGTACCCGCCTCAGAAAAGAAATCTTCTAGTGAGGCGGGTTACTTTCATATTTGTAATATTGATCATGTTATTGCAATAAACGCCCGGGTTTCCGGCAATTAATAAAATAAAAAAGCTTCTTCCGATCTTTCCACTGTGAGACAATGCACTTTACTTCTGATAAATGTTTTCTTAACGAATATTTTTGGTTTGTGTGTTCATTTTCCAAACATCCACCCGCCCTGTCTAGATAATACCAGTCTGTAATATAATACATGTCATTATAATCTCGTATTTTCCCTAACAGTTTTGAAAGTTTTTTTAATGTCATGTCTCTGGATAGCGGTACATTTATGTCAATAACTAGCGACCTGCCCGGCTTCGCACATGTGCAATGTACTAATGTGGCGTCATAAGTTTCCGATTGTATCATATCTGTATTATGGAGTTCAATTGGTGTTGATTTTTTCCTTGATTTCTGTCCAGTTCGGGTTACATGTTGCACTTGTAAAGAAATCGGGTTTACCGTGATGTCTGAAGTCATTGCGCTCTGCAATTTTTCATGCAAATATCGAGTTTTACTCTTATATATATATATATTGCATTTGTGCGTGCGGCCGACTGTTTGTTGCGCGTGATTTTTCAAATTGCGATATCTAAGATATTAAAACATTTTTCATCTACATTTTCAGCCAGATGTATCTAAAATGACTAATTGGATAAGGGTTAAAACTATATCGGTCAAAGACGCTTCTTTTTTTGTTGCGCCTAATTTTAAATTTATGGTATCTTCTAAAATATTCATTTAAATGGGTAACCGGATAACTCATCACATTGATAATTCATCACATGTTTAAAAAATTGTATAAAGTCATGGAAAGTGATGAAAGAAAAACTTTATTAACTGGGTTATGTAGGTTAGGTTGGGTAAAAAAAAATTTTTTTTCATCGTTTCTAATGACTTAATATCACTTTTTTAAAATGTGTTGAATTGTTATCATGGAACCATTTAAATGATATGCTGTAAAAGGAACTTTTTTAATTTATTTATTTATTCGCCCATTGGGCTTTTACATACATAGTTCATAAAAAAATAATATTCTGAAGATTGTAAGTTCCCAATAGTAACAGTAATAATACATATAACCATATCCATTTGACATATTATAACAGCAAGTAAATAGTAAATGCATACAATAATTATTTGTAGGTATAAACCTGTTGTATAAAAATAAGAATAAGAATATGCCTACTCCTAAGTTATACAAACTGAAGTTAAAAAGAAATGTGATCTACATTAAATGCCCAAAGAAACCAACATATTTAATTGGATAAGGATGAATATTATATTGGTCAATATAGTATCGAAAACATATATAAAAGATAAAAATGATGACTGTTGGTTATCCTTAGGAGAGAGATATATACCGTTGCGGACTTTTCTGTAGGCCTTTTTAACATATACAATTTCGTAGTACATTATTTTGATGTATCTCCCAATGTTTAGTCAGCGTAAGCTATGTACGCGCCCGAAAATATATATTTTACGACTTTTTTACAAAACATCGACTTTTATCTACTTTCTAAAAATATAATATGCATGTATTATATACATAAACCTTCCGTAAGAAATTCTTCAAATGATAGTGAAAACCCTACCAAAATCCGTGGCCTGGTTTTTTTTTAATTTTCTTTTTTTTAATTTTTTTTTATTTTTTTTATTAACTTTCAAAAATACATTTTTTACAATTAAGTCCCGTTAAACTGATTGATATCAGTTTGTCAACGGGTTCTTTTAACAATTACTTTTTAAATACATATACAATTTTTACAAGTACATAAAATATACATATAATTACATTAGTACAAAAAAATTCTTTCACATAACCATTTTTTTAACATAAATTTCCTTCTCTGAGTCAATTCACAGCTTTTTATTGGGTTTGGTAACATGTTGTAAATTATTGGAACGAGGTATTCTAGTGTTCTTTGACCATATTTATTCAGGTATCTGGGAAATACAAGTCCATCGTTTGCAATTAGTCTTGTATTATGAACATGTGTCACTATTTTATTATGTTCAGATTGAGATGTATGCTGACTCGCAATTTTAAGCCACACTAAAGCACGAACAGATAATACATTTACAGAGTTGTATAGTAATGAATTTGGTACGTCGTTTCTTTGTTCGTATTTAGTTTTGTTTAATAATAATTTTACCAAAGAATATTATACATTTATTATTCAGTGAAATGGTTTTTAAAATTATTAGGAATGTTTAGACCACAAAGCTAGGCACATGCCTGTGTTGTTAGTTGATTATATATACAGTCCATTAAATAATATATCAAGTATGAAATATAGAAGATATTAGAAGAAATTAAAATCAATATAAAATATTTAAAAAAAACAAGTTTAGAAGAACTAAACGCACAAACAGACTGACGCGAATAGCGTCTTTATTTTATACTATTTAGAGATAAGCTGAAATATTTTTACCCTTATTTGACGATTGCCCATTATTTTCTATTAGAAAATAATTCCAACCAAATTTAATACCCTTGTTCAGAGCACATTGCGTCATTACAATGTTGTTGAAGTCGTTATTCGCGGATTAACTGACGCTGCCTGCAGTGACGATGGCAAGTGGTGCAGGCTGTACTAGTTGATTAGTGGTGTGGTGTAGGCACACGAAGTGACGCGCGGGCGCTACCGATCAACTTTTAATGAGATCGCTAATGAAGCCGCTAATTCTCACAGAATATCGATATGTGAAAAACGCAACCAACGCGCTATTTTAGCTGAAAACTACTGCATCTCCCGTCCAACTTAAGCTTAATTAATTGTTTGACTTCCAAAAGCTTGTTTGGTTTCAATTTAGGAAACTTAATAATATGTAAATAATTACCTAGTGTGTCCAATTTAAGCTTTTTCTAATATTATTTGCACTTAATTAATTGTTTGGCTACCATAATTTAACCATCAAGATTTGTTTCGGATTTAGGACACATAATAATACTTAAATAATTACCTGCTGTGTCAAATTAAAGCTTTTAAAAAATATTATTTGCGCTTAGTTTATTATTTGACCACCACAATTTAATTTAACCATCTAAACACCCAGTTTGGTTCGAATTTAGGATACATAATAATTTGCAAACAATTACCTACTGTGTCCAATTTAAGCTTTTTCTAATATTATTTGCACTTAATTAATTATTTGACTACCACAATTTAATTTAACCATCTAGACACCTAGTTTGGTTCGAATTTAGGATACATAATAATTTGAAAACAATTATCTACTGTGTCCAATTTAAGCGTTTTCTAATATTATTTGCACTTAATTAATTGTTTGACTACCACAATTTAACCATCAAGATACCATTTTTTTTGGAAATTAGGATACATAAGAATATTTAAATAATTATCAACTATCTGCAAAGGTACAATAACGAGAGCCTCAGTGTGCGAAAAACAAGTATTGCTAATTTATTAAAAACCTCTTAAAATTATATAAAAACTAGATTGCAGGCCGTTTCCTGATAAACTATTAGTAAATTCCTAACATATCAAAACACGTGTTCATGCAAGTTTTTAGTTTTTATTAGGAAACCTATCAATTAATTCGTTAAGGGCCTGCAATCGCGTTTTTAATCGGATCACGAATAATTTGAAGAGATTCTTAATAAAGTGGCAATATTTTGTATCATTAAGTTTTCGCCGTGTATTGGTATACTCACTTGCATTGATATATTTAAGGAACTGATTTTTTAAACTTCAGTCGTCCTTTAGTCAGTTTAGAAATATTCTCACTTGATTCGACAGGTTGCTGGTTCGATTTCCGCCGCAGTGCATAATAATTGACAAAAACACATTTCTCTGAGTTTATTGTTGTTTCGAAAAGAACGCCTGCGTTGTACGAGTACTTGTCGTTATGATAATCCAGAGATGGAATGCAGCATCCATTGTTAAGGCGATGCACTACGTCGTGTAATACTTTGAATCGAGCCGCTATCAATAACACACTTTACGTAAATGGCTCAAATTCCCGCTTCACACCATCCACCTGTTTTGATTTATGCAAGAAAAAAACATGGCCAAAAAGTGCATTGCACATCATTTTATAAATAACTTAATTTGCCACATTATACAATAAAATCATAACCGAAAATGGGTTCGTAAGTAGGAGATTTCGAACTTTAAAGCAGTTTTCATAGGCCTTATGCATATTGTTTTCTGGGCTTATAAAAAGACTTATCTAAAAAATACTCGATTATTTCAAAGGCCAGGATGTATTCTACTCGCAGTATTTAATTAAAATATCTGAAACATTTCTAGGCGATTAAATTTTCAAACCAAAAATACATGATTTTGAATTACTACGTAGTGCATCGCCTTAATTAGGGCGTGCGCACCTCCAATGTTGACAACGGAACCCGCGCCGTGCTGTCCTCATGTTGTGTGTATGAAGATCGTAAAGCGTTATGACTGTTGTGAAGTCATTATACTTTACTTGTGGATTGTACCCTGTCAGCGTGCTGTACGAGTATTGTTGATGTGTACTGTAGGCGATTTCCCGTATTCTTAAAACACCCATTTGTTTACCTGCAGTTAATTGGATTATTTATTAAACGGCGTTTTGCGAGTTGTATTTTGATTTTCTATCTGTGGACAAATTGACGCTGGAGACTACTGGGTAATGTTTTTAGGGATTGCCATTCGTTTGCTTCGTTTATTAAATTATTGTTCTTAATATATTATTATATATAACGTGCTTAAATGCAGCGTACCATTCCTTCCACACGCATGTGGTGCCTCGCTTATTTCTGATTATTATAACATATATTAATCTACCTACTTAACTAGTTAGTCCCGTAGGTTAGAGGCTGTAGGTAAATAAAAACTGAAGGCTGTAGGTAGTAAAAAAAATAAAGGCTGTAAGTAGTAAACAAGTTCCATGTACCTACTGTGCTACCTTTATGTTAATGTATAGAAAATCGACCACCATAACACGGGCATGTGCCTAGCATGGTGGTCGAAAAATCCTAAATTCATGTAATAAATAATTTCAATGAATAAAGAAACATTAAAAAAAAAAAAAAATTCTTTGCACACGGAGAAAAATGGGAATTGCTGATTTATTAAAAAAATCTCTTCATATTATTGGTATTCCGGTTAAAAACGGGAATGCATGCCGTTTCCTGATAAATTTTTAGTAAATTCATAAAATATCGGAACATGTGTTCATGCACCTACATTTGCCTTCACAATAATTAATATGTAATGACGAAATGCGAAAATATTATGATTTTTATGAACACGTGTTCCGAATCGCGATAATATATTCCTCTTTCCCCGTTTTACAATCCCGTTTTTAACCGGATCATAAATAATTTGAAGAGATTCTTAATAAATTAACAATGATCATTTTTCTCCGCGCAGTGTGAGTAAGAATATAATTGTTTGGTTTGTGACAGCAAATATCACTTTAAAAAAAAAAAAACATACACTTTGTATTTAACTTAGTTATTATTATATGCTGACGAAGCTTGGTTTAAGCGAAACCGGTCGATGTGTAAAATAATAAATATTCGTGTTTAAATACAAAGTGTTTGTTTTATTTAAAACAAAAATATAATGTCTAACCACAAAGGAATTGCTTCATATGAAAAAAAAAAAAAAATATATATATATATATATATATCCCGCTACATTTGTTGCGTCCGACCCCTAAAAACTCCATAGCATTGCAGCGTCCACCGACTTACAGCGTCCGATATACGGACGCTACAATGTTTTGACCTCAAAATTGGCCAGAACGATGCTTACCCCATGTAGAATCGTATGGCAAAAATTTTTGTGGAAGCAAAAAATGTCTCGGAATGTCTGGAAACGAATATTGAACGTTTGACATTTTGCCGACAGGTTCGCTACACGATGTATATATCGAGCAGTGTATGTTTTTATTCATTTCTACGATCTTGCCGCGTCCACGAAGTAATATAATTTTCGATACATAACGACGATCATGCTGCGTCTACGCATTACATCGTTAGTATTGCGTCCTCAAGACCGATTACGAGTTGATATTATTTTATATACATAACGACGGTCGTGCTGCGTCCACGCATTACGTCGATAGTACTGCGTCCCCGTAGCCGCTCATGAGAATATACTATTTTTAACTCATAATGACAATCATGATGCTTCCATGCATCACGTCGATAGTATTGCGTCCCAGTGAACGATCACGAGTAGATATTATTTTGAATATACAACGACGGTTATGCTGCATCCACGCATTACTTTGATAGTATTGCGTCCCCCTGGCCGATCACGTTGAAATATTATTATGAATACATAACGACGGTCTTGCTGCGTCTACGCATTACGTCGATAGTACTGCGTCCTCGGGCCATTCGGAGTACATTGTTAAATATTATTTGAGCGTTTGGTTGAGTAAATCATCAGATTTGGCAACATTTGGTTAATTTACAACGATGCCGCTTGATAATCAGAACTAAGAATCGTCTTGCGTGGTTTTTAATGCATAACGACGATTTTGCTGCGTCCACGCATTACTTCGATAGTACTGCGTCCCCATGGCCATTCACGAGTACATTTTTAGAAATTATTTGAGCGTTTGGTTGAGTAAATCATCAGATTTGGCAACGTTGGGTTAATTTACAACGATGCCGCTTGACACTAAGAACTAAGAAGCATCCTGCGTAGTTTTTAATGCATAACGACGATCGTGATGCGTTTACGCATTACGTTGGTAGTATTGCGTCCGTTGTTTTTTTTTAAAGAAAACGCGTTTTTTTTTGGAGCGAAACCCGATCGGCACAAAGTATAAAAAATAAAAGTGGTGTTTACAAAGTTATTGTTTTATTTTAAATTAAATATTGTTGTCAATTAAACAAACAATTTATAAGTTCCCGAATATTATCTGAATATAAAATAAAAACCTCAAGATATGAATTGAAATCTAGCAAGAATATCGTAACACAAATTGTGAGGATTATTATTAATATATTTATAGAATTATAACTATATATTTTATCACACCTTCATAAATGCAATGAAAACTTTAACTTAAATGAAATCAACAAAATACAAAATATAGAAGAATACGTATGTGAAACATACAGCGAATGCACTAAAATCTAGAACAATATAATAAATCTACTAACAATCTTGCACTTAAACATAAGGAGTATAATTTGAAACATGGACGAACTTCTGGTATACCTATGTATTTAACATTATGTCCACAACCAGATTTTTTAATACTATCCGAGGCACACTCGCATGCAATACATAAAAATATACCAAGTATTCCAAACTACAAACAATATGTCACAAATTATCACAAAAATAAAAGTAGTGGAATTGTAGTCTATGCTAAAGAAAAATTTACTGATATCAATGTTAACGAAATACCAATATGTAACGCAAACTGTTTGTCAATTAATGAATCTAAATAATTAGCCAATTAATATAATCGCATGTATCGAATACATTGCTCTATTATACCCTTATAGTCCAGTAGGTACCCAAGCAATTCTTTCAGAAACTTGATCAGGGTGCTTAGGCTGTGAACATCTTGGAATAATTATCGATAATAACATCAAATGGAAAAGTCAAATAAACTCCACAGTAGACAGAATGAGAAAACTCATCTTGGTGTTTTTTAGACTTAGAAATACTGTATCATTAAAAATACTTAAAGGTATTTATTTTGCACTTGCACATTCTACACTACTACAATATGAGATCGTGGTTTGCGGGGGGGGGGGGGGGTGCGTATAAATCATACCTACGTCCACTTGTGACAATTCAAAAAATATTAATAAAAATCATATTTAAAAAAGCCATATAACTATCCAACAATAAATGTTTTCCAAGGTTTCCCGGTTCCCCTTCTCACAAAAATTTATGAAAAAAATACTCGTACATTAAGAACTTCAATTACATAAAGATTTATTTGACAAAAATAATATTCCATAATTAATTTTAAGCTAAATAATTATTTATATTGGAGGACTAACCGTACCACTTGTTCGAACTACAACAGCAAAACATCATTATTTATTTAACGGTATAAAATTATTCAATAAATTACTCCTGGATATATCTGAGGAAAATTATGACAGTTACAAAAAAAAAATTTAAAATTCTCTAATACCACCTAATAAATTTTCTTATTGTTTTAAATTATTTATTTATTTATTTTATTTCAGGGAAATCAACAGTTTACAATGTGGTTCATTTATACACGTGTAATTTACCTAACTGAGAAACCAATTGCAGATTTCCGCAATATTCTATTCTATTATGTATGTAAAAATTTAAAAACTATACTTACAAGAACTAAAAAATATTAAATTTATCGAAGAAAGCAAACACTTAGTGGCTTGACATTATACAAAATGAAACAAATACTTTGTTTTAAACCACTTTATTTTAATTTATATTTCGTCGACCGGTTTGAATTGAACCCAAATATTGTATAAAATAAATATAAAGTGGTTTAAAACATAGTATTGTTTCATTTTGTAAAAAATATAACGTTATTCAAGATGGAGATTATTATAACATGAGATTATTTTAACTGGAGATTATTATAACAGGAGATTATTAAAACAGAAGATTATTATAACGTAATACTACATAATATATGTCATTACATAATATTATAACATTTTATGCAGTTTGGTACACGTTTAATACATTTTTAATATAGTTTTTTATATTTATTTTGGTTACATTGAAGATAGAATCAGAGAGAATGTTACTATACATAATATGTTGAACATATTCTTCTAAGACAAGCATTTTTATTTTACTAGATTACATGAGCGTGTGTGCCGTGTAGGTACTTTCAAATCAATTCTGCTTAATAAACTCCACATATTATGTTTCTGCTTATCATTCCTTGGTATTATTTATAACTAACCTGTTTTTATTACTTTTATTGTATTTTCTTGTAAGGCTTTTAATAGTTTTTGTAATAATATTTGCAATATAAATATGTAAAAATATATTGTTGTCCTCTCCTAAGCACAAGCATCTTACTTATCAGAAAAGTGATTTAAATATTATTTAATATTATGTTGTAAATATTGTAACACTAAAGATGTTAAGAAATAAAAAAAAATATATATATTTTTATTTTGAACTTAATGGTATTAATATGTTTAACTCATTAATTAAAATATTGCAATTTGAGGTTGAACTAATTAAGTTAAATATAAAAACAGATATTATTATATTGAATACGTAACGACAGAAGTTCTGCGTCGATGGTATTGTATCCTCGTGACCAATCACGAGTAGATATTATTTTGTATACATAACGACGGCCGTGCTGCGTCCACGCATTTCGTCGATAGTATTGCGTCCCCATGGCCGTTGGCGAATTTGTACATTTTTATGTATTGTTTGAGTCCTTGGTGAAGCAAAACGCCAGATTTGGCAACATTCAGTTCATTTACAACGTTGCCACTTAGCACTCAGAACTAAAAAGCGCCTTGCGCGGCTGGACATTTTTGTAAGATGGTTTACTGTGGACGGTTAATTGATATCCCGACCTAAAAATGTCCAACCGCCCTCTGCAATGGAGCGAACTGGCGTGTTATGAAATGATACATTTTTACTAAGGATATCGTTGTAAAAAAATTGTCGCACGCCTGCGCCCAGTAGGTACGTTTGTATACAAGGTGCAACAAGATATTCATTCAAACTTCTCACTATCAATAGACAGTTTGTTGTCAGGTCTGGTGTGTTTCTGGATGTCAAAAAAATAAAACATAAATATATATACATATATTTTTTATATACCGCACAAGAGTCTCAACCGCTCCCGTCTGGAACAGCGAGACTGTGGCATCCCCAATCTGAATACTAGGGTGAAGGTATTGGGGAGGGGAAGAAGATGAGGAAGAGAAATGTAGAAAAGTACCTGGCTATTTATATCTGGTCACCAAACACGGCAAAAGCTTGGAAATAACGTTTCCATTAGGAATGATGGTCACACACCAGGGCGATACTGAGAGTATATTTCACTCTGGAACGTGCTGCAAACACACTTTATATTATGTTTAATGTATTAATTGTGAAATAACACAAACAAATAAAAATTTATTTGCGCACGCCGGGTTTGACCGTTAGATTACGGGCTTCGGATTGCGAGTCGAGAGTCTTATCTCTCAACCACAGATGCTGTAATTAATTAATTAATTCACTATGAACGTGAAAACTTCACTAGAAAAGTAAGAAATATTTTGTGTTGTTTATTTATTTGTTAATTTATTTATTACACCTAATAGACGTTTACATTCTAGTTTAATAGTTGAGTATCGCAGTTATTATAAATTCTTCAAAATTAAAACAATAGAGAAAACAAAATAGAATGAAAAAAAATAAAATGTTACAACAAAAGCGTATAATAAAATAAGATACATTGGTAAAAATGATAAGAAGTCTCACATAAGTAGATATTCAAAATAAAGAAAAGATTGCAAAAATTATAGATGTCTAATTGTATCGATATATAAAAGAATTAAAATAAACAATATTTATATTGATTATTTTTAAGGTGAAATATATCTCCCATATCAGAATAAGTCATGTAATCCTAAGGGGTTTAATAATATAAGGGGCATAACAACGGCCTAAATTTACCTTTTGAAACTCTCAAAACAAATCCAAGAGTCTTAAGGGCCTTATATACGGAAGACGTAAAAATTAAATCGACCTTCAAAACGCCATGTAACAAAAAAATAATATACACTCGGACGCAAGAATATATTATTCAGTATGGACGTGAAACCTTTATTAGAATAGTCAGCAATATACGGCAGACGTAACAAATAAATTAGAGTGAACGGACGTGAAACCTATATTAAAAGGAACCTTCAATATACAAAAAATATACACCCGGACGTGAGTATGTACGTGACGCTAGAAATGTATGAAAGTGTAATAAACATCAAAACCTGCATTATTATGAATATTAAAAAAATATGATATTAGCGATTATCGTGAGTAAAACATAGTGCAATATTCACAAAAACAATCTAAAAAAAAGAACTAGAAGTGCTGGACGCCCAAAGACGGATTTACGCACGGACGCAATAAATGTTGTGGGACCTATATATATATATATATATATATATATATATATATATATATATATATATATATATATATATATATATATATCACATTGTTAATTTCCATCCTTGTTCTCATAATCTTATGTACATGCACCATTTCATTTTAAAAAGTGAGTAAAATTTACAAATTAATAAGCCACTATC
Organism: Hesperophylax consimilis; assembly: GCF_061612785.1. Lineage (NCBI taxonomy): Eukaryota > Metazoa > Arthropoda > Insecta > Trichoptera > Limnephilidae > Hesperophylax > Hesperophylax consimilis. The sequence continues at coordinate 9,801,577 of NC_142839.1, read as the reverse complement.
CTTTATACATACTTTCATAAAAATTCAACAAGTCGCAAAACACTTTTACCAACTAAAATGAACATGATCACAAAACGATAATCACAATCATTGGCTACATGAAAAATGACGTTTCGACTCTGACCCTAACCCCAGCGGTCCACTTCTAGTCACTTCACACTACTCTATATCATTATTGCTCACTTAAATTGACTTTAAACCGCTGTAAAATTATGCTTTGTATTTTTGTGAATCCACTTAATCATGTCCTTAAATTGCACACATTTCCGCGATTGTGTGATGAAATTACATGTGCTAAAATTACACCGTGAAATTTACACAAAAAACTTGCTTTTTGTAGATTTAAGTTTTTAATTTTTTTTTTGTATTTTACTCTTTTTTTTTAAATCAAAGGATTAAAATCTTTTGGAACCTGGACTACGCTATGACGCACTTTAAAAGGCATTAAACAAGTGATACCCTTAGCGACCGATTTTTTAAAAATATTAGCCATAAAAAATGCAATTTCGGACTTGAAAACGAAAGCTAAAATCAAAAAAGTAGTACCACAAAATTGACTCCAAATGTAATTAATGAGATTGTGATTCACCAGTTTCCCGATTGTACTACGGGTTTCCGGACACCATGTATGCCCACCTAAATGAAAAAAAATCATAACGAACTATGCTTACATATCTGTTCGTGGTGTGAATATTTTAAAAGTTCTTGGTTTGTCGCGCAGTTCTCCCCGTTTCCTCATACTAACTACCCTCTGTTGTTTCCCTCGGACTTTCTCGCTGGAATGCTAGGACCAGATCGTCTAGAACCAAAGATATTAGAAGAACGAGATGTGCTATGAGCAGTTCGTACTGTGTGGAATTGTTTTGCCGAGTGTCGCCGGTTTTGTTCACCAATACTACTGCACACCTTCGCTTACGCTAAGGTAGCCGCACTAATACATAGAACAGATTTCTGTGCGTACACGTCCCGATACCGTTCAAAGTACCCTAATTAGGTAGTACTTCGCCTACGGTCCGACGGACAACATAGCATATCTCGTTCTTCTAATATCTTTGTCTAGAACTCTAGAATCCAGACGTTAGGAGAAAAATGGCAACTGTGTTATTAGCACATAAGTTGCTCAATAGGCACATTTGCAATCCTGATGTTCTAGAATGTGTTATGGTGTATTCCCATGACTTTACCAGAGATGACGACATCCGTGATCGAGGGGTAAAGCTTTCGACTATTTCGAAGGCCGCGGGTTCAAATCCCGGCGTGCGCAAGTAAATTTTATTTTACGAATTTGTGTCATTTAAAAATAATATATAGTAGTATACTTGCGGCACGTTTCAGATATTCTTAGGACGAGTTGTTTCACCGAATTTGAACAATTCATCACATTTCAAAGTTTATTATCAAGTTCTGTGAAGGTCCTGTTTAAATTCTGTTATTATATCATTACTGGCCAGTTGTTTCTCAAATCTGAAATGGTAACAGAACTTCTTCAACAACGACTTTAAAATTATTGAATTGTTCAAATTATGTGAAGCAACTGGCTCTTAGTGTCGACCACCATTAAGAATTGAAACGTTGCGTGAAATGGCTTTAGCCGTGTTTGGTAACCAGATCTTAATAGCCAAGTACTCCACACATTTTCTTCTCCATATCCTTCCACTCCCCACTACTTTCTGCCTCACAACATATCCTGTTCAATGGCATGACTAGTTCTAGACGATTTGGAGCAGTTGGGACTATTGTGCGGTATTCACATTTTAAAAAAGGGCTAGGCAACACAGGTTATTTTTATTTTTCGAAGAGGCAGGAGTAAACAACCAATGATCATATCTTTGGGGAGAATAACTACTCTTAAACCACCTTTAATAATATTTGGATGATTTGTATAGCGCCGGTTTTCTGCAAAATCACTTCAATGGCGCTGAGGTAGATACAATAATTTTTTAACGCAAAGCTGTGCAGTGTGCATCTCAACTGATGTTTTTTTTTAAATTTTTTTATTTTTAATTTTTTATTATTTAATAAATGTTTACATGTTACATTTTTTGACATTTTTTTAAATACCATACTAGGCTAATGCCCGTGTTGTGGTAGTTATACATGAAATAATAATAAAGATAACATAAAATAACTAAAAAATACTATTTTATAGAAACATAAGTATGCAAGTATGAATCATACATGAAATAATAATAAAAATAACTTAAAGGAACTAAAAAATACTATTTTATAGAAACATAAGAAAGAAGTAAAGAAAAAAACAAATTTAATGATAAATAAAACTAAAAACAAATATATTAAAATTAATAGTAAACTGAAAAATAAAGAAAAAGTATATGTATATTTAGAAAGATACAAATAAATATTAAAAATATTAAACATTAAGATTAAAATATAAACATTTTATGTAATTATGATGTAATTGTAAAATGTAATTGGATTCACTGTTTTTCACAATAAATAAATTCTAATTCTATATTCGGTAAGGGTCCCGTGCACTTTACACTGCGCACCGCTTGCTGCCCGAGTGGCGTATGGTATGGCGTATGCAATGTATGCACGTTTTCTGAAAATACGAGAGTTCAGTTTTAATACTCATCTCGTAAACTGCATCTGGTTTTAGGCTCATTACTTTCCTCTTGAACTCCGTTAACGAGCATTCCGCGTTTGGTACACTTCTTCAATTCGAGACTTTTACATTTCTCGCTGAAGGAATCGGATTTAACAACCCGTGCCGAAAACTTTGTTCAAATTCCTCATATAACTTGACGTTATTTTGAGAGTGAAAAGTTATCTCGTAGATTTATCGTTCAATATTCTTACCCTCCCCTCATACCCTTTCCTTTCCAGGACTTCCCCCCCTTCCTTTAAACGAAAAGACCCTCCACATAACATCCCCAAAGATGACATGGATTCTGAGGGAAATTATTTTCCTCGGGGCCTCCTGTATGGAGTTAATGTAAAATCATGTATAATAAAAAATATATATTTATTCCGAAATGTGGGGATTATAGAGCAATCCAAGATATCCCATAATCATTTTTTAAAATTTTTATTATTGATACGTTAGAAGTATTTTTTTTATAAAATATTATTTGTTCGGATCCTCAGTGGGTTGAACCCTAGCTGAGGCTCCCAAATAATACTGCCCTTAGACAAATAAAAAGGGTCAAAAGCGTTGATGTATGACGCAATGTATTGGCGAATTGCCGTAGAAAATTAAATTACAAGAAAATATAAACCAATTATAATTGAAATTACGATGATATGTGATTAATTACCGATAATTTAATATTGGCGAATTGCCATAGAAAATTAAATTACAAGAAAATATAAACAAATTATAATTGAAATTACGATAATATTTGATTAATTACTGATAATTTAAAAAAAAATGTGTATGTAAGGAATATATTAGGAAATAGATAACTAAATAAATAATATTATATACCTATCTGATAGTCCTATTCCTTGAAAGTCTCAAGGAAGACTCCGTGATTTTAGCTACCACGGCAGTATAGTATGAATGGATATTCATTTAGCTCAATAATTGTTAATACGTTATTCAGGGTAACCTGTCTAGGCGCTTTCGTTCGGGATATAGTTTTTTTCCAGTACATGCAAATGGGCTCAATACTACATTGACTAGGAAAGATAACCTCGATATTATTATAAGGGTGCAAATATATTCCTGGGAGGCACCTATTTCTCGTACCCAGGTACATACCCTTCGCGTCTGCCGCAGGCATCTCAATTTCGCCCTTTCCAGATCTTCTCTGTATTCTTTTCTTCGTGTAAAGCCTTTTTCACGCAACAACGGAATATCGTATGTCAATAATTGAATGGGTTGTACTTTGTACACCGAACAGATACTCCTGTAGAAGTGAGTTGTGGGCGTGTTTAGTTTGCCCGGAATAAGGTCAGATTTCCCTTCTTTTAAATTGATCAAACTTTTTCAAATATCGATATTCTTTCTTGATATGATTTGAGATTTTCATGACCAACAGTATTAAAGTGGTTTATTTTTTAAGAAAAATAATATTATGTTTAAATTATATCTAAGGTTATGTTATTATAGCCTTCTTGTAACTATTTTCCATGCACTTCAATACGTCATTTACTATTTTTGCGAAAGTGTTGCCAACTGCATGCAATCTAGTTAAAAAGAGTTTCCAAATGACTCGGCCCTGATGTTAGAATATTTGAAATTAATACCATCCATTGAAACGCTGCAACTTGTAGACCACAACTAACTTCAACGACAACCATGCGGGAGAGGTATTTTCTAGAGACGGTTCTCAGCGGGCGCCGATCATGTATCATATTAATGTCCATATTATGTACCAAAGTTACTTAAAATGACTTTCATTGTGTTAGGTGACTATAGATCTGAAAGCCAGATATTTCACAACCTTCCCATTTCCTTACCCTACATTTAACTAAGTAAACTAGTCCCAGCGAGAGCACATACAGACTCATTCGTCGCTTAAAAACGAAAAATCGTCTTTATTGAAAACGAACAAGCAAGATACTAGAATGATGGCGTTACTAACGATCTCGCGCTGGGACTAGTATACCCTGAGATCGATTGAAAGGTTTGGCTACATCGAGTAATCCGCCTCGCGAAATTCCCCAAATGGGGATGGTAGAGTTCCTCTAGCTTCAGGCAGTTGATATTTTAGTACTTAAGGCCCCGTAGTAAGCGTTCAAAGATGGTTTGAAAGGAAGATATGTAATTACGAATGTTAGAGGGAGCGCTCTAATATAAAAATTGATAATAATTTAGCGAAAATGGTGTAAATATTTAATAAAACACAAAATTTTAAATTTTTTAAATAGTTCAAAAATCTCTCATCAAATGCTTTAGTTGCATTTAAAGATACACTGTGAAGTTTTTCATGCCTATAACACATTAAATAACAGAACAAAACGTGTTTTTAATAATTTTCGGAGCTTACTTTGCGATTTTTTTATATCGAGGGAATTTCATATTGACGTTTTGGCATAACAAATGTATATATATCATCTTTAAAAATAACTTTTTTTTTCGAAATCAAAAAATTAAAGAGTTGACGTGAAACTTGTTATAAATCGGTATACGGGGGCTTAAAAGTTAATAAAATTACTTTGTGACATTGAGTCCTACTTGCTTTAAGCCATTTACACCATATACCAAATTATACCAATAACACCATTTATACCAATAACTAAGTACTAGTCCCAGCGAAAGCGCGTACGGACTTCATCGGCGTTTAAAAACGAAAAAGATAAGATACTAGAACGATGATGTCACGTACGGTCTCTCGCCTAGGCTAGAATACGCTGAAATCTATTGAAAGGATTTGCTTACATCTAATATTGTGGTAGTATCTGCTATCGACGAGCTGCTGTCACCACGCCGAATAGACATTACACTTTTTGATGACTGTTCCACTGTGCGTTCCCAGGCTCCGCTGATTGCCAGCCGAGTAAGAGTTTGTGTGTTTTGCTGATTATGCCCGCTGCGTGGTTGCATTTCATTTTACACGTGATTATTATGTATGAGCCTCTAGGGCTCCGAGTCAGAGCCCCGTGACGGGAGAGATAATGTCTGGGCGGGGGCGCTAATCACAGCGTATTTGTTCGGCTGTGAGCCCGTCATATTGCAGCACGGCTCGTGAACATAATGCCCGATTTATTACTGCATCCCTCCTCAACCCGCCACCAACTACCAACCGCCCGCCACCCACCACCCTGGCGCACCGTGCATACTGATCACTACCATCAACCGATCCATCGTCGGTATGCAATTCGGAAGACTGGCCATTCAAATAACTCGACAAGTGTGAAATTACTACTGCTCTTTCCAGGGAGACAAGTCCATAAGCCATCAGACATATCGACAACTATGCAGAATCGGTACGGCAAACTAATATCGACTTATATAAATATCGTTAGCACGCCCCAAGCTGCTTAGTCGTCAATTTTATCAATATGGCAACTAACACATTTTGTCAATGGCGTAGTCAGCTTTTTTATTGTTTGCGGAATGTCAAATTCAGACAAGTCCGTTTTGCAAAATGTATTATTAATTTATCGAGGCGAGTGAACGGACTCGATAAACTAACAATGTTTTATCAAAGTCAACTGTCAAATGTCATGGGCGATTTGCGGTCATGCTAACAAGAGTTGATGAATTGCCGATAGTTTTAACTTTCTTAATTTTATTTCTTTCAAATCAATAACTAGCAGATTGACAACGGTAGACAAGAACACTCGTGTTCTTACATACAGGTATCAGATGGTCCTTACTACTATCATCATACAGTTGTGTAATTGGCATGTTTACATCAGAAAGCTTCTCCGCGAACACCGTAAAGCAAATGATGCTTTCTTTCTGTGCAACCAGTAGACGCCAAAGTGCACGGAGAGGTTCAACCCCCTGGGTCCTGAGGTAAGCCTAGCCAAACCCCTTTCATGTAAAAGGCACTTACATGTTTACATTACCGTAAATAAATATGTATCTCTCGTTTCAACCCTTAACTTCAAGTTAACATTTAGAAAACTTAAACACTTTTTACTTTATTATTATAAGCAATAATTATTAGCTTGAAACACATATAAAAATTGTAAAATCTTCCAAGAAAAATAAACCCTTCTGATTGCCGGTCGGGTGCACTAAGCCACTGTGCTACGTTGGCTGATTTTTAACCTCCAAATAATTCAATAAATACTAGTATTTTATCCAACAATTATTGTTTATTGATTGTTTTTTTTACTAGGCTGTTACAGTTCCCTGCTAAATTCATGAATTGGGGTTTCATTGGTAATTTTACCTCTCAGCGACACGTAAATTTTTATACCTAACCTAGTGATTCACTCGTTTTTTCTGTTTATTGATATTTTTTTATTTATTTATTTTTTTATTTATTGCACAACAGATAGATTATCCAATTACTGTACAATTCTCAATTTGACAATCTTAACACCTATGAAGATAATTATTATACAAAAAAAACTTTAGGCTATTTAAAGAAGAATTATATATATCTAGTGCTTCTGAGATTTCATTCAATAGCACCATTCCTCTTGTCATGCTATGTTGTGCTAGAATATCTGTTCTGCCGTATGGTATTTTGAGTAAGTCGTGTCGACGACTACGGCTGAAGTTTTCGGGCACGTATAAACCATAGCATTCCAAGAGGAACGGGCTATCAATATAGTTATGGATTATGTTAAAACTAAGTATTGCAAGATTTGCATGACGTCTAGTTTCCAAGCTAAATCTATTTGTTGCCTCAAGTAAGTCCACATGGTGCATGAACCTTGGATAAGTTCCACGCATCCGCATATAGACATACCTGAGGAATTTTTTCTGGATTTGTTCCAGCATATTAATATACTTAGTTTGGTGCGGAGTCCACACACCACTAGCATACTCCAGCTTACTTCGTATGACGCCATCAAACATGGCTATCATTGCATCTGGGTCGTGAAATTATGTTAATTATGTGCTCACCCGGAGGGTTGCTACACGAGGGTCGTTTTTAAGACTCGTTGTGATTAGCAGATCGACTGCTTCCTACCTCCTGAAACACAGGTCTCTTCAAGACTGAGATGAATAAATAAAAAAGTGTAGTAACTGTGCTAAAAGTGCTTGACACATCGACCAACTAAGCCGGTTTCATTTTTTTAGTTCATCTAAAACATTTTCCAAAAGATTTTTCTCACGACTATAGGCAAACAGTGGGCACCTACTTAATATGTATGTAAATGAAAAAAAAACTTTGTTTTAAACCACTTTATTTAAATAGAGTGGTTTGGTTTGGTATAAAACAAAGTATTTTTTTAAATTTATTTTAAATCAAGCCCCAAAATGTTTATTTTTCCGATAATATATATACACACAACTAGTTCACTTCACAATTCTAGTTAAATAATAAAAAAGTACCCAACGGAGAATTAACATTAATAATTTTTATTTTATTTAAATGAAATTTTGCTGAATAGTGTTGGTACTGTCAATATCTTGTTTTTATGAGCAATTTAGGATGACGATTTATAAAACTTAGTGAGTGCAAAATAACTTAGTGGCGTAATCTCTAAAGAGTATTTATTTATTTATTTATTACACGCCCTGCTGGGTCTTCATCAAAACGGCGCTACACAAAAATACAAATCATCCGAATATTATTGTCTTTAGTACCATCTACCCAGGCGTCTAAGGTATTGTCAAGGGGCGCCAAAATTTTACTCTCGCCGAGCGCCTTTTGGCTCAGGGCTGTGTATAACTTAAAAAGGTCTCACAACTTTATCCCAAACCTTTTCCAAAAGTCCCCGAGCAACGCCGGGTACACGTCAGGTAGTTATTTATATTTAGTTCAAAAATCGTTTTCTTCAGGTACATACAGTAGGTATTTATATCCAAAAGTCTATGCAAGTGGTTTCTTACTCTAGCTAGCGCATTCGAAACTTCTTAAGCGCTCACATGATTCATGGTGTTTGTTTAGAAACCCTCCTCGATCTCTTGGTGGTATGAATGTGTAGTATGTATGGGTGTGGGGTGTGGGGTGTGAGGTGTGGGGTGAGGGGCGTACGGTGCTGCTCGCGACTACTAAATACGGAAATGCAAAACTACCGCATAAATTACACCCGCTCACTAATTACTCAAACGTTTTCATACACTGGCAAAGTACGGGCGTAAAAACAGCCCGTAAATCTTGGGTAGTGCTCGCTAAGTAGGAAGCCGCTGCGACGGTAACAAAAACGGCTGAGCTGTGTGAACACTGAACGTCCCGCAGGCCGAGTTGCACCAGGCCCCAGGCAATAGGCACCAGGCATCAGGCACCAGACATCAGGCATCAGGCACCACGCAATAGGCACCAGGCATCCGGATCGACCAGGCACCTTCTTAGCTTTAATAATTTATTTATAATATTGTAATAGAACGACGCGATGTTTGAATTATAATTTCTCGTCACTTTTTTTTAATTGGGCCGATATTTATATGCAACTACCTTGAAGAGGTCCGAACTTAAAGCCCCAGTATGTATAACTCTTATTTTACAGTTAGTTACGTGTTTGCGGTGTGTTGCAGTCCATAAAGGCTGAAAAGCTGTGGCTAATTAAAAAAAAAAAAAATTAGTAAGGAACCTGTTCACTCATTTATTCAGCTGGCCACAACAATCAGCGGTATATAAAAGTAAGATTTTTTAATGTGAAAACCACACAAGAGTCTTAACTGCTCCCAACCGTCTGGAGCCAGTGAGATATGGCATCCCCAATTGGGGTACGTAGTGAGGCTGAAGGTAGAGGGAGGGAAAGGTGACGGGGGAGAGGAAAGTGGGGTAGTACCTGGCTATTCAAAACTGGTCACCAAACACAGCTGAAGCCATTTCAAGCAATGTTTTAATTCTGAATGGTGGTCTTATACCAGGGCCATACTGAGAGTATCTTGCACTCTGGAACATGCCGCAAATATACTATATTTTATTTTAAATCATTTTATTTTAAATTAATAAATTGTGAAACAACACAAATTAATCAAACAAAATTTGCTTGTGCACTCCGGGATTTGAACCCGCGACCTTCGGCTTGCTAGTCGAAAGCCTTACTCCCCGATCGTGGAAGCCGTCAAGATGGCTATACTAAAACATTTAATACACATACATTCATGCCCGAACTTAAAAACTGAATAAGCATATGCCATAGAACAATTTGTAATTTTTTTTTACCTTTAACTCTTAAATCGAAGCACTACAAAGTAATGCAAAATCATGTGTTTATGATTTGAAACTTTAATCGCTTTAATTAAATACTGCGAGTAGAACACTTCTTGGCCTTTTAAATAATCGAGCATTTTTCTTCAGCATCAAGTCTTTTTATAAGGCCGGAAAAAATAATGTAACAGGCCCGTAAAAGCTGCTTTAAAATTAAAAATCTCCTGCTTAGAAACCACTTTTGGTTATGGTTTTATTGTATAATGTGGCAAGTTAAGTTGTTGACAAAATGGTCGTAAAACATTTAAATATTTCTGCGTAAATTTCGCGAAATACATAAGTCACTTTTTGGCAATGTTTTTTTTTCTTGTCTAAATCATAATTGGCGGCTGTTGTTAAGCTGATTTGAAACTTAGTTATATGTGCAATTGCGAAACACATATTATTTTTATTAAGTTTCTCACTTTAAAAATATAAAAAATCTTTGGAGTCTTTGGATTTTCAAATAACAAAAATCTACACCAAAATGGTTTTGACCTAGAAAAAAAATGAGAACGCCAACTTATAAAATTTATATTTTTAATGTATTTACATATATAAATATCTATAGTAGACGAATATTTGCAAGCTACCTTTAAGTTACCAAAATCCCTCGAAAACCCGCAGCATTCGACCGAGTATGTTTGAAATTAAAAATAGTTAAATATAATGTATTAATTTAGGTGTTTAACTAAATCACTGGTATCTTAAAATAATAAAATGTAGAAAGGATGAAATTTAGGGGTGAATTTTTTCTCGTACGCCGCCGTATTAGTTTTAAAAGCGGTACACATTTTATTCAAAACCTTAAATTTACACACTCTTTTATCACAATATATCAATGCTTCCTTAGCTTGACATCCACACTGCTTTCATCAGATTTGTATAGTTCAATTATAGAGAGGAACGGAAATAAATTTTTTTATTCTAGTGCTTTTTGAAATAGGGTAGCACCAAACACTATTTGTTACGAGTAAAATATTAAATTAATATATGAAATATCTTTTTTCCTAAACAAGACATTATTATTTGTGAAGTAATTGTCAATATAACAATTATATCATAAATGTTAAATAATATATATGTAAAAATAGTTATAAATACAATTCTGCTCTTCCCAAAAAACCAACAAAAAAAACTGTTGGTAGTAAGTACCTAGTCGTAAAATCTTAAGCCTACCATTGAAGAAGAAGATAATACTAATGAATCTAAACAAAACATGAAACAGAACAAGACACAGAAAAACATTATATTATTTATAATCATATTTTCATGGTTAAATCCACGTTTTACGCTTTTTACCTAGATTACAAGAAATACGCACACGTGGATTATATCTATATATAAGTGCTCGGAATGAAGGCACAATAAGGTTGTAATATTTTCAATCAGAATTAATATAACCTAAGTCTACTTATAAGTTTTGCATGCATCTCTTATTTTTACGTCCTTCTGACTGTATGTTCATTTTAAACTTTCTGATGTCATTGTATATGATTTATTGTTTGTGATATATTTATGCTGTTGATATGAAGTTAAATATATACCTACAATTAGAGGCGCTATTGCGTATTAAAATCTCGTAGAAACTTGTTCCACTATTAGAACGCGATAACCGTTGCTCTTAGATCGGATTCTGTAGTTTTAGTTAGAGCATGGTTAGCGGGTTAGGAGAGTTGGAGGTAAAAAAGCGGAACCTGATTTTTTCACTTCATGTCTCATCTATATATATATATACATCAATGTATGAAATAAACGTTTGTTAGATAAAACATAGTACAGGAAGAAAAATGAGTATGGCTGATTTTAATGTAATCCTGTTAAAAACGTGATGGCAATCCTTTTCCTCATAAAATATGTGTCCATTCAGAATATACCTATCGGAACATGTGTTCATGCAAGTGTTCATTTCCTGAAAAATATAACAAAGAAATGCGACAATATTAGTATTTATGAGCACGTGTTCCGCCGTCCTCATGACACATTCGTGTTTTACTGATACTTTTTTAGGAAATATGTCAATTCTTGACAGGCCCGCACTCCCGTTTTTAACATTAATGCGAATAATTTGACCAGATTTTTAATAAATTTGCAAAATTTTATGTATGTAAGTTTTCTTCGTGTACCTACAACGTTTTGAAGCAATCGCTTGCATGTTAAGCTTAATATAATGCAATCAGTTTGAGCTTGTAGCCTGCTTACAAGTTATACAATAAACGGTTGAAAGTAGCACAGGGAGCGGAGAGAGCTCGTGCAGGTTGTAAGTTTATTCGTAGACGACACTGCTTTCATTCCGATTGAAATCTTTTAGTTTCCTGCCGCAGTGAAAGCCGCCTATAACGAGGCCTAATGAGGCCGTTTCAAACGTTTTCCTTTCTGCTGGGATTACGGGAGCAATGGAAATGTAGGAGAAGTGGAAAAGAGACTAAATTGGAACGAACCGATCCAGTACAAGAACCGAGTGTGGTTCACTCGTACGTCGCGGGATACGGGCCAACTGGCGAGGCAACCAGCCAGCCAGCTAAATCGGGGAATCGGTTGAATCGATTTCATTTGCCGGGAACCGAGGATACATGTGCTGGTAATGGAATGCATGAAAGCAATTTCCTGTAATTCTTATTGACAATGGAAGCGTTATGCAAGCTGAATATTGATATACTTATTGATTCGATACATAGTAGGATAATAATAATATATTTCCATATGGTATTGGCACTCGGATATGACGGATTCAATTTATTAATTCTTTGCAATCTAATCGCTCGGTTGGTTGTTGCCAATTTTCTAACACCCCTCTTATGTATATTACTGAAGTAATTGTCAAAAAAACAATTATATCATAAATTTTATATAATATTTGTGTAAAAATATTTATAAATACAATTCTGCTCTTGCCAAAAAACAAAAAACAACTGCTGGTTACTACCAGTAGTCATGGAATCTTAAACCTACCGTTGAAGAAGAAGATAATACTAATGAATCTAAACAAAACATGAAACAGAACGAGACACAGAAATTATTTTTTTATTTGTAATAATATTTTCATGGTTAAAACGTAGAATGGAGAAATACCTAGATTACATCAAATACGCACATGTGGATTATCTATTTAAGTGCACGGAATTAAGGCACAATAAGTTGTAATATTTTCAATCAGAATTAATGTAACCTAATTATTATTAGAGCTAGCGCAGTACTAATATCTCGTCGAAACTTGTTCCACTACTAGTAGTTTTAGTTAGAGCATTGGGAGAGTTTGAGGTAAAAAAGCGGAACCTATTTTTTCGTTTCGTATATCATCTAAATATAATACATCAATGGTACTTGTAAACATTTTATGAATTTTTTATTCAAATTCGAACGATAAATTATTTTAAAAATTTTAACCGGTTACCCAATAAATTTTGTTTGCGGATTTTTAAAAATGTTTGGGGTCTTCCCTCCGTGTGGTGAAACTATATTATATTTTTATTTTTGATATACTATAAACTCTTTTTAATTAATCCAGATTTTATGGTTTTAAACGTCGTGTTGTTATTGTGATGTATTTTTAATTTAGTAAACATGCCATCCTCGACATTGGAACCGCATTTAAAATGATAAAGCTCACATTTCTGCCAATAACACTGCACTGTATGAAGTACGTACTTCAATTGAATTTTTTCTACGAAATAATACAATAGTGTGTATATATAACAGAAATGTGGTGATTTAGAACCAACTTTCAAAATTATAACAGCAAACGTAATGTTGTGTGAAAAAATATTTTCAATTTGCTCATAACTATTATCAATATTCCCTTTAATTAAAAATCACTTATATTTAAATGTTTCAAGAGGTTTTTAATAAAAAATTGAAATGAATTACATATAACACGGTTTCCCAACGACGTGTTGAGAAACCCTTTAAGGCCCCTTGGTAACCGTTCAAAGATGGTTTGAAAGGCAGATATGTAAATACGAACGTTAGAGAGAGCGCGCTAATATTAAACAAACGATAATAATTAAGCGTAAATAGTGAAAATATTTAATAAGACACGACTCGTTTGAAATAGATCAAAAATCTCTCGACAAATGCTTTAGTTGTATTTAAAGAAACACTGTTAAGTTTTTCATGCCTATAACATATTTAATAACAGAACAAAACGTGTTTTTAATATTTTTTGAAGCTTTTTTGCGATTTTTTGCGATTTTTTCTGTTGAGGGAATTTCATATAATTAACGTTTCGGCATAACAAATATATAAATATTATCTTAAAAAATAACACATATTTTTTTGAACTTAAAAACTTAAAGGAGTTAAGGGTAAAATTATAAATCGGTAGAAATTGGGTATGCGGGGGCTTAATACATATTTTTATGTATTTTATCTAACAAAATTGCAACTTATATCATAACATCTAACGTAATGCAGTACTTTTTCTATCTGTATAAGAAATAATTTACAATATTAGTATTGGTGTGAACAAAGCTGTCATATGTTTAAATTTTTGTTCAGAATTACAACCCAGGTATGACATTATTGTGAATTAATAACAAGAAAATATTTAATTCAGCATAAATTCTCGAGGCACGTAAATTATAATTTACATATTCCAATTCATAATGTAAATTACTACAATAATTACTACTATTAGTGCTTTAATGCAACTACTTAAAGTACCTGCATTGTCGCAGCGAAGAAAAAAATATGATTTTGTATTATTATTCAAAATCATTAGCGGACATTCGGACAGCTCTGACGTGATTTATTTCTTAATATATACATAATTTGTATAGCGCCGCTTTTGTGAGACATCACCTCAGGGGATGATAAATTATTGTATACCGAATAAATACAACACCAGACTCCATGCCCCAATTGATGTAGTTGCTTCTGGCACTAATTTTATGTATAATTCTTTTTATCTGAGATTGCATCGTGTGGGGAATGAAACTTGAAAATATTTAACTTTAAGGTGAAGCTTAATGCAAAATCACTATTTTGATTAATCTTTGTAGCGAATTGATGTACATTATGTGCTTTAGATAAATTGAAGGTTTTACTATCGTTTCGCTTGAGTAGAATACGAATTAAAATATAAATTACTCAATAAAAATATAAATGTAAACTACAAAAAAAAACATTTTTTCAGTAGAAATGTATGAAGGCATAAAGGAAACAACTTTAAAAAAATACAGTATTATAGCTAAGATTATCTGCGACAGTTTAACTTGATTAACTTTTTTGCCTTCTTATAAAATTATTTACAAAATAAATAAAAAAAACAGTTTTTTGCTTGAAATAGAACGTTTCTAGACTCCGTTTGTCAAGCGATTTTAATGCCTATTACCTACAATATAAGGTATACCAAGAATATACACATTTTTGGCTTGTAGCTTCCTCTTCAGAACATTTCTTGCTTCAAAAAGCTAATATAAAAGCCTTAACTGTATCAGTTTGTTATTATGATTATAAGATTAATATAACTATTATGTACCTACTCATATTCTTTATACAAATAAATTGGAAATATGTTATGTATGTAAAAGTCCAATGGACGTTTATAAATAAATAAAATAAAATAAATGTGATAAATTATATACAGAAAGTTTTGTCTATATAAATCGAATCAAACCATTTTGTCGAATTCAGATCTGTTAAAGTCTTGCAATCATCTTCTTCCCTTTCTCCTACTCGTTCCCGCGACATGCCGCGGGTGCCACTGGCGCCAGCATGCAGTAATGGTTCCGAGCAATTTATTGAACTCGCGTGATCAAAAGTTCACTAAAGCGACAAAAGTGACCATAACATGGTAAATTTAAAGATGCCAAAGCGCAAAACTAATCGATATTAAAGTAAAACAGAAAATGTTTTTTGACGTCAATCGTCTTTTGGCGCGCCTAGAAGGGTAAAACCGACTCAGAGCGTGGCAAGGCTGGACTTCATTCGAACAGCTCTTCGGCTCTTTGCGCCCGGCCACCGAAACTCTGTGCGGTATATTTATTTCTATATTCACAAACAAATGGCAATGGATTATTCTAAATGATGTAGAATTTTTAATTTGTAATATTTGCGAATATTTTAATAATAATAATAAAAGAATTATTATGTTATTACAAATATAAAGACTTGTTTACTTACATTTTCACTTCCTTCAATAAAAATCATTTTGATGATTCACTTCTGCCAGGCGTCCCGTGACGTAAAATTTATTTTATTTTATAAATATTAAAAAAAAAATTGTGCAATTTTCTCGACTACCATGCCCGCTATGGCGATCGCACATGATTCATGTAAGAATAACAACAATAAAACTTAACGTTAAAGGAAATTGCTATGGTAAAACAAAAACTAAATATTTTTTGTTTAAACAGAAACCACTGGCCTCAGAACATCCACGAATATAAGGATTCCAGTATCTCAATTCTCTAGATTTTCTAATGAGTAACAATCTCAGCCAGTAATCCGAATTGCATCCCTTTGAATAAAAATGATTTACAGGAACGTAATAATAATTGCACTTGGAATGCGCTGTATGTTCAGGCATTAGCGCGGGTGTCATGGCGGGGTGGTGTGTGTGTGGGAGGTGGGAGAAGGAGTAACACGGGGGCTGTGGCTCGGCATGCTCCTCACGGATGGGGAATGTAGCCCGGTTATTATATTCAATTCTGCTTATCCTCGAGTGCCTTCCGATATTCTGCTGTATATTTTGTGTTTCGTTTGAAGACGTTTGGGAAATGCGCTGCATTTGATTCCATTCATCCGCTGAATTTAATATCTCTATTAACGCAACTTGAGGATGTGTTCTAATTGCTGACTAATATTTTAAATTTTGTTGTTAGGTAGATACTTTTAAATAATCAAAGAATTATGTTATTTTATGAAAAATATTGAATTTTTGCCATTGAATAAAAGGCTTGATTGAGCGAGTGATTCAGCTTCCCGATCATCCATGGACCAGAAGTTCCAATACAAATTCCACCCCTCCCCTTGCCCACCGCCCCCGCACCACGCCACCCCGTCAAGCTGATTACAGATCGCTCGCTTTGCGGGGCGGTCTCGTTAGTGGAACGCGTTTCGAATCCTATTCGTTACTGCTTTCTGTTCTGAATCTGTGGGTTGCCGCTGCTAGAACCTGCTATACTAACTAGATTCTAGAATAATTGCTACACCCCGCTCCGCTACTGCGTTGTAGTGATCATCCTGTAGTTTGTTCATCACTTATTCATTGTTCACACTTGGAAACCTCAGTGGGTATAAGTCTGAACCAGTTGTCACTTACAACTTACGACTACAATAGACTTACAACCTGTACCTCATCTCAACGTATAACGCGGAAAAATCGATTCGGTTGTCCGACTTAAACCTCTCGATCTGCAATGATTATGCAATGTGTGCAACCTTTTCTTCTAAGAATCTCAATGCACTTTTTTTCGACTCTACCATAGTGATTTACGGAGCTTAAAAGTTCTCCTAACCCCCCCATAAATAAGATAAGACGTTAGTAGGTAAGCAGGTTTCATTTTTTTAAACCAATAAAGAGTTTTCAAGTACTGCAACTTTGATGACTTAATTTACTTCTGCTTTTTTGTGATTTTTTCACAAAAAGTGTTTTGCCATAAAATACCGTCATGGGAATATATTATTGTAATTATTGGTTGTTTTTAGTTAGAAGTTAGGTTGTAACAAATTGTTAGGTTGTCACAATGTGTAAGATAGTCAGGATGGCCGGGGCCACAGTTGAACTGTCCCTGGCATCCCTATTACTATCACTATTACAGGGAGTAATAGTGATACATTTTAATCCTAATACTGATACATTTTTCGGCCGGTATTATGATATTTTAACCGTTCCCGGATATTAGGATATATGCCGCGGACGGAAGTGGCGACATCTTCTGTCGACGCGACAATTTGAACTAAACACGTTAATCAAAATGATTAGATAATTAACTACTTGCTGTGGTGAATAAATATATTTTTTCGGACATGATCATTTTGAAGTGAAACTTCTTTACGCGCGTCATGCAATTTCGAGGACCGGAGTAAAACCGACTCATGACCGAAACGAAAATGCGGGTACCCCCACCACCGATTAAAGTTCATTTGATCTAGTCAAAGTTTTGAAGTAACATATAAATGCTTCTTAGCTCATCCCGACAACTGGCGTTGGTGGTGTAATGGTCAGCATAGTTGCCTTCCAAGCAGTTGATCCGAGTTCGATTCTCGGCCATCGCACATTATTTTTTTGTTTTTAACGCCTTTTTCATTCAATATCTTATTTTTTAGTAGGTCAGAACATTTTTTAAAAGAAAATAATATTGCAAAATAATAAAAACACTTATCTCACTGTGATAAAACATTACTCCGCTAGAGCGCGCTTTGCGTTATTGTGTTGGATTAAAATTATTATCTAATCCGTATATTATGATAATTGTATTACATTTATTTAATTAATTTATTTATTTTGATAATATGTAATAATTTACAGAAAAAAAAATTAAAACTATCTCCCTCTGATAAAATATCCGTTCGCTAGAGCGCACTACGCGATCTTGTGTGGGATTCTATTTCTGTACATTGTACATTATTTTTAAAAATATATTATATTTTGGGTGTGATGTAGGTAACATTATAAAACATAACAAGCTCTCATATTTTCAGAACCTACATAATATAATCAATTTATGCGGCTTTGCTTACAGTTGGTGCTCAGCGTGGTTGGCTTTCAATCAGTTAAGCGAGGTTCGATTCTCGGCTGTGGCATTTTTGAAGTGAAACCTTGTTGAGGTGGGGGAGCCGCTCACGAACGTTCTCTCTCTTCTCTTCTTTCCTCTCTCTCAGACACCAGCGAACTGCGCCACGCCAAGCATCAGCTGAAACTAGAAGTTTCACTTCTGTCTTGCGTAGGCTTGACACACCCACTTTTTTTTTTTATTTATCGATTTCTTGACGCTAATAAAAAATAATTGAATAATTTGTAGCGGTGATTTTTTACATAAACGTCGCTGAATAAATACTCAATTTATTGTAAAAAATGTTTACCAAAATTACAAAAGTTTCCCACAATTACTTTTAGATTCTCTAAATTTGAAGTCTGTCAAAATGTAAGAATGCACTATGTCAGATCTCCGAGAGTGGCTTGCAACAAGTGTTGGAACTTGGAACGATACAGCGATATCGACAGATATTATTGGAATTGCACGTACGGTTCAGAACGAGTGTTCCGGGCTCCCCGAGTATCGAATATATCGGAACACTAATATCTGCGGATCCGGTATCGATACATCTGATATCTGGCGGTATTATAATATTTTAACTGTTACGCCCAGGCCTGGCCGCACGGTTCACCGTGGCGCCTTGCAGTGGGGAGGCTCTCTCCGCCTGAATCTCGCACAGGATTACAGTTCTATCAATTGTGCACTTCCCCATTTCCCATTTCCGTCACGCCGATTATTTTATTCCATAAGAGCACTCTAGAATTTAAAAACGTTTGATACACAGAAAAAAAATGCTGTTCGGATTAATTTCATAGCCTATTTTTTCCATTTTGTTAATCCGCAAAATATAATCGTTTTTTTTCATTGCGATCTAAAATATGTTCTTCTCACGAGTGATTTTTTCGGCTCTCAAAATATCACTAGCTATTTTTGTTATTTGTTTTTGGGGTGTTATGCCGTGTCACTAGGTATTTTTGTTATTTGTTTTTGGGGTTTTATGCCGTGTCACTAGGTATTTTTGTTATTTGTTTTTGGGTTGCATAACACCCCAAAAACACATAACAAAAATACTTCTGGCCGTGAAAATCTTAAATCATATGTCACTAGGTACTCTAATAATGTACGGAGCCTAGAAAATCCCAATTCCCCTTCCATAAATAAGACAAGACGTCAATAGGTACACGGAGAAAAATGAGTATTTCAAATTTATTAAGAATCTCTTCAAATTTTGGTAATTCGGTTAAAAACGGGATTGCAGACCCTTAACCAAAGAATTAATAGGTTTTCTGGTAAACTTTTAGTAAAATCTGAATATATTATCATGATTTCGGAACACGTGTTCTTAAAAATCCTAATATTTTAGCATTTCGTCATTATAAATTACTAAGGCAAATGCAGGAGCATGAATACGTGTTCCGATGTATTAGGAGTTTACTAAAAGTTTATCAGGAAACGTCCTGCAAATCCATTTTTAACCGGATTACCTATATTTTGAAGAGATTTTTAATAAATTAGCTATACTCATTTTTCTCCGTGTACGTACGTTCCATTTTTTCTAACACCGATTCGATAGTTATTCTCGATTTCAAAATCAAAGATAAGAATCCACATAACTAATCCATAATACTCGCTGGTATGGATACCATTCTGCGTCTCGTGATTATCCCTACGACTGAATTCAATCTCATCTGTTTAAAGCCACGTACTCTCGTGGTAATTAAGTCTTATAACTTTGTGAATTTACAAATCCGTATCAAATGTTTCCTTATTTAAATGTAAGTATCGTTGAATGTTGTATAAACGAGATTAATTTTGAACATAGAATAAAGAAGAAAACTAGTAGAGCCTTACGTACAAATTTCATTTGAAACAATTATCCCATTTAGCCAAATAGCCCAATAGCACCCTATCTCACTCATACTAGCCGGAAATCGTAATTTTCCATCCAATTGAATTTTGTAAACACATTTTTACGTTACAAATTTAAACTACAAAATATTTGGATCGCGAAACACGTCCACAAGACATTTCTTGTGTTCTTCTTTATTCTATGGATTCAGTATGTCGACTAGATGATATATACATAATATATAACATAACCTAATATAATGACAGTCAGCCCGCGCCGCTATCAGCCTCCGCGACGACCGAACAAGGCTTTATTGCACTTTGAGGAAATCTCCACAGGCGATGAGGGAAGTAGCGTAATAAAGGAAATTTCCATTTATATGAATAAAGTAATAGGCGATAACACCCTTAGAACTTCCCACTGCTGCTAAGGAGACGTCCTTTCTCTATTATATCAGATGAAGCCTCCGAAGAAGCTGGCGTTAGTTCCATCGTCTCTAAAATGAAGTGACATTTCTGTGAAACAAGCTTAACATTCCTTAATAAATAGTGGCGGTTTTCTCTAACGAGGGTTTGTGCAGGGAACCCCCATTAAAAATATGAGAAAATAAGACATACTTGCATTATAATCATATGAGCACACTATAAACAGGGCGCCGTTAATTATGCCACCGAAAAATACGATCGACGAGCAACTCGATATTCAAATGTTGTGCATTTCGGAATCAGCACAAATGTGCTCCGCTATAGTAGAATGTTTGATTTCACTTGACTCCGGAGTTTCACCGGATTGGCCGAGCCCTACTCCCTCGGCGGCAGCTGGACCTTGCACTAAATGTAGTTAAATGTTATTTCACCTTATACTCAAGTATAGGGTTTTCCAATAAGAGGTGTTATTTTGATATTCAAAGAAAAATGCCATTTTTAAATATAAATTATCGAATGTTTATTTCATTATAAAGAGGAAGGTATGCCGTTAATAGTGAAAAATAACATCATTCAAATGACCACCACGACCACGCCTACAGGACCATATCCTTTTCATGAAATTTTCCATAACCAAATCGCAAAGTGGCTGCCTTATGTCCTCGATAGCCTCACCAATTCCATCTTTGAGGTCGTGAATCGACGCTAGGCTGTTGGCGTAGACCTTCTCTTTCACGTGGCCCTAAAGGAAGAAGTCGCAAGGTGTTAAATCACAAGATCTCGGTGGCCAATTGTGATCACCTCTTCGAGAGATAACACGGTCCGGAAACTTTTCCCGTAAAAGATCAATGGTTTCGTTGCTTGTGTGGCACGTAGCCCCGTCTTGTTGAAAGTAAACGCTGTCAAGATCAATACCATCCAATTCCGGCCATAAAAAACATTAATTCCTTAATTAATATGCAAAATAACACCTCTTATTAGAAAACCCTATAGTTAAATAGTAAATTTTTGCGCATTTTTATTTTCTTGTTCCTGCCTTTCTCGCTTTCTTTCAATGGCATTTGTAAAACTGATAGTAAATCCGATTTAAATGTAGTTTGGGTTTCTTTTCGTATTAAAAAATCAAACCTGTTTTTATATAATAACATTATATTCTTTACTTTAGAAAGTTTCGGCAAACACCTCTTCAAATCCCTAGTAATATAATGAAGTGTGGCAAATGGTAATAAAGTGTGTTGCGCTTATTCTTGTTTGGTTTCGGCTTTCAACTATTAGCAGTTGCACTATTGATTTTTTTGCACTTATTCTAGTTAAACTTACCTAATACTACACATAGGCGACATGTAGTGTTGTTTTTATTAAAAAAAATGCGAGCTTGTGTTAAAAAGGGCTTGAAATTAAAAATAAGGGAACTTTGTAAAATTTCAATGTAAATATAATATCATCCCTTGAATTACTGAACCCCCAGTGAAAATCTACTAACTGCCACTTCAGTCACCCACAATTAGTAAATATTCATTAATTTGTACTATTCTTTTTTCTCATTAGAAAAGTATTTTTTTATAGATTCATTTTTATCCTGAAACAAGATATTAACCTAAATGAAATTTTAAATTAGTTATTTTTCTTCCTTAATGCTCCGTATTCCGCTGAACTCGAAGAACCAAAAACGTTTAATTTAATGACGTCTAATGTAATTTCGCCAGAATTCCATCGCAAATGGGTCGTTTTAGCCAAGATTTCCGGATTTCGTTTTGTCTGAAGTGGTTTGAAGTTGTTATTCACATTTTTCAGGTACTACCTAAATAGTACGTCAGCGGTAATTAATTAATTATCTATTAATATTTTTTGGAAAAAGAAACGGTAACCGGATAAATCATCCCAATGATAATTCATCACATCTTTAAAAAGTAATATAAAGTCATGGAAATTGATGAAACAAAAACTTTATTAACTGGGTTATGTAGGTTAGGTTAGGTTAGGTTAGATAATTTTTTTTTTGCTTTGAAATTTTGACACGACGTTGCATTCGAATATGCGTGTGTTTTTTATTATGTAGATTTCACATGTGAGAGGTAAAAACATGCTTTTTTTAAAAACAAAGTGACAACATTTATCAAAAACTGTTTTAAAGAAAACAGCGCCATTTGTTGGACGTAAAAGCAAACACGTGGTATTGTTTTTCTATCTGCACTGACAGACTGAGCCACAGCAAGTCATATACATATATTATTTAATTTAAAAAAAAAACTTTTTTTTATGACAAAAAAGTTCTGTTAGGTAATTATTACTACACGTAACAGGTGTTTCGCCCTCAGAAAGCACTGTCGAAACTGTCTGAAAAACAAAATCACTATGTCCTATTCCATTTTAGTGTAATATGCCTACCAGTTCCTGAACTTTTAAAATTTTATCAGAGTGTATTTGGTCTGTGTTTGATGATTGAGAAATGTTGCTATTTAAAATGTTTAGTTGTTCTTTGATTCACAATAGCATTCAGGATATGTAAAATAGGAAAATTTATTATCGTTTTTAGGTTTGTAGATAGATTCCCGAGATTGTGTAAATATTACCTATGATTTTTCTGTTATTACTCGTATTATCGTTGATAAATAAAACGATGTTTTCCGAGCGATTATTATAAAATGTTGATACTAGCTTCGTAAGCGCTGTTCACATTGTACCTCAATGTTATATTACCACAGCGAATGCGAAACAAAACTAACGTACATTAAATACACACAAGACCAGACTGGAGTACAGGGTGGTCCACTGAACACTGCGCAAATTTTAAGTTTTTTCGCAAAGTTTTACCTTACTCTCGGTTTAAGAGTGGGTTATAGGGCATAATGGTGATTTGCTGGAAAACAGCTCCCTCAAACGGCTTAA
Source organism: Hesperophylax consimilis (assembly GCF_061612785.1). Lineage (NCBI taxonomy): Eukaryota > Metazoa > Arthropoda > Insecta > Trichoptera > Limnephilidae > Hesperophylax > Hesperophylax consimilis. Next base: position 9,777,978 of record NC_142839.1, on the reverse strand, counting down.
TACTACCTTTCGTATGTCATTCTCAGACTTCATATTTTTTTATACCAATTAATGGACTATTATTTTTCAGTCTGCCTATTTTTTTTTGTAGTTGTTGTAGGCATTCGACTATAAAAAATAAAAACATTGATACACCATACAACCCACTTTTAAAACTTCGATCCATGATTATCGCATTAAAAACGCTTTTACACAATATTTTTAATTTAAAATATGTATATAATACACACATCTGTAGAAGTACGGCCTCTTATTATCGTTATGATATCTGTGGATATTAACAATTAAATAAATACTTCATCTTGCACCAAATTTTCAAGACATTTCACAATATTTTACTTATTACGGGTGAGAAGCCCCCGTGAACGGTACTGAAGCTATCGCTCCCTGTTTCACGGCGTATATATTTCGAAAATGCCATCAAAATGTTTCATTAATGGGTCTAAAAGTAGAATACCGACTCACTTGAAGCATTGCAATAATCTAATGATGCTACAAAAACAGTAATTACTCACAAATTCTCTTTTTTCATGTAAATTTGACGTATTGTATTTTTTCAAGTGTCATATTTTAAAACTCAACATTTAATATGCGTTCCTTTTCCTAACGGTTAGCACTAACGTCATGTTGTTTACTGGCGGCATCTTTATGCAAGTGTGTGTGAGAGAATTCATTGTCTTTACGCGCTCTGACCAAGTGGGAGAGTGAACGTTTTATCATAGGGCACGTTTGGTAATTGAACCAAAAATTACCAATATTATTTTTCTCTTTGTAGATCAATATTATGATTTATCCATGGCAGCCGGAAAAAATACTCCAAACAAGGTATGCTTCAAGTAACGAATAAATGAAAAAAGATTATTGTTTAGTTGTACTAAATAACACAGAATAATTTAACAAATATATAAATAAAAAAATAAAATTTCTTTTATTTCTCGAGGTCAATTTATTAATGATGTTATTAATATGTATAGATATTCTATCAAATATAAAATTAAGAAATTCACCAAATAAATCCACCTTCGATTTTCTCGAAAACGAAAGCTCAAATAAAAAAAGTCATAACCCAAAATTGTCAATAAATGAAAGGTTATTCACAAGTTATCCCTTTATAGGACAACTTTTTTTAAACGATACGCCCTTAATGGTTTTATTTATGTATTCTATATTCATTTTGATGAACAGAAAAAAACTTTTTTTTTCTTAGCTTTTTTGAAATTTTCGATTTTCCAGCGGGTTTTTTTCTGACCGGTGTCCATTTAAAAAAAATGATATAAAATTATTGTTTTCATTACAAAACGACAGGTTGGTAAGGAAAATGTACTTTTATTTATTTGCGTTACAGGGGAATAACTGCTTTGATAATGTTATAGAGAAACTGACCAGGACGCGATTTTCGTAAATTTACTCAACATGTGCGAACTTCGGGCGGTTGGTTCGATTACACCTCTGTGCGTTACCTCAGAATGATTACAACCCAAGGGCTTATAACTTGGAAACATAAAGAAATATAAACCTTAATGTTGCAGGTCTCAAAACTATCCGTTTTTAGCTTATGACCTATAAAGGGTTTTACCGTTTATACCACGAGTTTCCGAACACCGTGTAAAACAAACTATATGTATCGGAAATGTTCCTCAACACTAATGACAACAGCAAGTGAATGATGAAACATTTATAAAAAATGTCAAATTAAATGCTTTACCAAAATAGTAGGTTATGCAAATAAGTCATACCTTTTTACTAAGTTGTTTGTTTTACTTAATATTTCACATTCATATTATACGATCATTGCTTTGCGACAAACGCACATGTGATGTTATATTTTAACATGTTAATTAATGTACAACTACCGCCCTCTAGTGACAAAAAAATGAAGACATTTTGACAGTTTGCGAAATTTCGCTATCATATAACAAGCGCTTAAGGATCGAGGATAAGTGGCAGATTGTACATGAAGTTGAGATGTGTGTACGATGTATACATCTATTCGTTCCTCCGCCATTTGTGTTTCTCGAAAATATCGTTACGTCGGATGTTGCGTTAAACTTGCTTTGCACTCTCAGCGACTTGTGCGAGGGAGCACGAGTGCTACCTCTTCACTCTCGCATCGCGCACTTGTGTTTTGATTAGATGGTGTCTTGGGGAAGTCATAGAAGAGACAATGATGGAACATTAGACGGGAATAGTTTCCTTTGCGTGGAGCCGCCCGTGCGAGTGGGAGGGTCTGGGAGGGAGGGAGGCGGCAGCAGCCTCGGCCGAGGGTTCCATTAGGATATTGCTCCGGAGCATAAAACATCAGCGGCCGCGTTCACGGCGCCATGATCTCCCGCCACTCTGTTCAATGCAGAAGGCAAATGAATGTTTTTTTTCCATTTTCGAGATAGCCCGCAAACCCGGCTGTCGGTATTGGCGCCGCTACTGAAACCTTTCCATCTTTAATCACATTATGTTTGTAAGTTGACGTGACCAGCCACCCTTATCTGCAGTTACCCCTCACCCTCTGTCATCGTGTCGTGTGTGCATTTAACAGTGCTCATTATGGATGGGGCATAATGGTTTTGCAACTAGCTTGTGTAAAAAGGTTTCAAAATTCAACCACTAATTCATTGTTTATCTAATGAAGACAATATTAGGGATTTTTAAACGAAAATTTTAAACAGAAAATCAGATTCGGTGGCATCTAGGACTTCGGAACAGACAAGAGCTTCGCGTAGCCTTGGCGCTGCACTACCAACTGAGCTAATGGGAACCTATTTCCTTTAGTCATATTTAACTGTAAAAATATTACAATTTGAGGTTTTACTCATTAAGTAATTCAAAAAATAAACATTAATTAATTAATTAGATTTTTTGTTCTTGTTTTTGGTATTTTTGTTTTATGCCTTCAGCGGTAACCAATAATAATACTCTTGACTAACAGCCTACCTTCCCATTAATATATGGGTAGTTTATGTTTATGAATACTGAAAAGCGGTGCTTACGTAGGTACCTACTTAAGTTAGTATTAGTGCAAAGCGGTCTGTAGATACTATCAGAATCGATCCGGTGAATTGAATCGTTGTTTGAAATGGATTAAGCCGTATTTTGAGACCAGATCCTTTCAGCCTAATGACCCTCCCTTAAACCCAATTGGGGGCGCCATAGACTTGCTCCGGTCACTTGGGGTTACTGTACGGTATTCACGTAAAAAGTCGTTCTTCCATCGAAAATTGAATAGGCTCATTTCTGCAAAAGTTCCGCCTTTGCCCACCTTCATTCTGCTGAATTAAATTGATTTGTAAATTTCACCTATTATACATGGAATCGAAGTGGACATTTTAAACCTTTTTGAATTAAACACTGAAGCCTGGACTATTTCGCTTACAGAACCATTGTGGCTTGGTTAAAATTGTATTTGCGGCTTTTCGTGCAATTTTTATTAGTTCGGTCGACGAATTTACAATTTGTTTATTTCAGGTTTATGAGAAACCCCTTTCATAAAAAAAACTTTGTAGATTGTATTCAATTAATACATTATATGGGGAAAGAATAAACATCGAAGTTAAAGTGTAGCGTCAAAACATTTATTTATTTAGTGCTAAATACTACAAAATAATAACAATACTTTTAATAACAGTTTATTTCTATTGAATTAAAAAAAAAACCTCATTTTGGGTAAACTAATTATAAAAATATATATATAAAAAATTGGCTAAAATACACCGATATATACATCTGTATTTTAATTACAATTGCACAATATTAAAATATTTTTATAAAATTTCTTTTAAAAAAAAAAAATAAATTAGTAGGTACCTTATTTTTATGTCTGGTTTAAAACTTCAACTAGTCAAGTTGTTTAAAAAAAATATTTTTATTTATTTATTTCTAACTTAATTTTATATTATTTTTTTTCTGATAAAATGTACGTTTTAATTTTTTTATTGTATTTTTTCCATAGAATTGTGATTTTGATTATTATTATTGCAGGGTTTTTTGCAACGGTACACTGTAATTTTATTTTCATTACATGTATCAAAACTTTCAATACATATTTTTTAAATCTACATCGGTTTCTATTGATTCTCTTCTACTCTAATTTTGGAAAATCATCAAAAAGTCGATTTTATAATATAATAAAAAATACCTGTAGTAAAAGTTTGCAAGTGAAAATAATGATTGATATCTGCTAATTTACTGAAGACCGGTAGATACAGTTTCATTTAATTGAATGAGCAAATGAATAACACGATCAATGGTATTCTGCACGAAGGCAAGAAATTAATTAAGTTGCGAGGATATCTCACAACTCATTTATCTCTAAGGCTTCTGTCATACTGGATCTTCCTGTAGCCTACTGATTAATGGTGTTGATATCGGGAGGGGGATATTCCGCATAAAAAGTGGGATTATATTTTGTTTCTGTGAGGTCTCACGTAATTCCCGATAAATCCTTAATATCGTGTAAACGCCGGCTAATGAAAGACAGAGATCTTTAATCAAGCTGTCAGGTGGGAGCGCTTTTATCTCGGAAACCTTTTCTCGCGTATTTCTGGGCCGATGTTGTATTGAAATGGATTTCATTCATCTACGCTTTTTGGGTCATCATTTTTAAAGTTGAACCAAAAGTGATTATATTTTCCTTTGATGAGGTTGTAAATTTATCTTTGTAATTAAATAGATACCGTTGTAAAAAAAATATCAACAATCTGTAAAGAAGTAACGTCTTTTTCACATAGATGTTGTTATATGATTTGAAAACAGTCAATCGACCAGCATCATACCCAGGATATAATAAGAACTGAAGTTATGATTTTTTTATGGATGAAGAACCTCAATTGGAAGGATTTGTATACCTTTAACAGTTTGTATGACATAAATATATAATAAGGATAGTAACCGTGAAATAGTAAACGTAGCCTATACAATTATGAAGAAGAACTTGTAGGGTATATGATAAATAAATAATCGCCGTGCGTGTGCTGTGGTATATGGACCAGGCGTCGCGTTTCTGTTAATTGAAAAATAATTGTGTGTGGCGCTTGGCCGCAAAAACACAATACTCGTAACTCCACTAGGATTGTGGCATTGTTTTCCGCTGAGCGGGAAATGATTCGCTACCACACCCTACACCCGCACCCGTGCAACACTCAAACTCCCACCAAATTCCTATGTACGTGCACCCAATCAATTAGCTTTTTATGGAAACAATCCATTATTATAGTTAACGGTATTTATCCAAAATGAATGAGATAATCCGTGGCTGCTGGGGGCTGTGCGCAGCTTCCAGGCTGGAGCCGTCCTCCGACAGTCGACACGTCCGACGTTAACCGTAATGGAGCGGCGCGCTGCAATTTTTAATAAAGCTAATGGCCGGTGGTTACTTTTACTATGGTTAGTTGGTAGTTGGTAGTTGGTAGCGATGGCGCTGTGCTATCCTTATGAGAGATATTAATGTTACACGCTCCGCCAAGGGTTATGTTTGGTCTGCAAGTGGCCAGCTCGGCTGTATCGCCATCCGGATTGCAATTTTTTTTTAATTTTTTTTTTATTTGGTACATTATTTTGTTACAATTTATGTTTTCCAGTAATGTAGGCCTCACTGGGTGGCTTGCCCGTGCTGAGGCCTTCATATTTATTATTTCCATAGTTTGTTTTAATGTCTCACGTGATTCGGGTATGTGAAATCTCCAATATTGGATGAACTCCACGATGACCCTCTCTCGTTTTTATAGATAATTAAATAATATCAGAAACGAAAGCTGTCGTTATCATTTGATTATTATTAAATGAATTTTCAGCATTCTGGTGCTGCGCTCATATCTGATTTCACAGTAATTGAGTTGTTTTAAATTCAATATAAGTTAATCCTTTCTTCTCTCCAAATAAGAATCCAATTGAGCTTTAAATTCATTTATATTAGTTGAATCGTTGACATGTTGTGGAAATTTGTTCCATGCATCCACTACTCTATTTGCAAGAAAGTGTTTCTTAGGATTGGATGCAAAAGATGTTTTTTTTTTTTTTTTTTTTGAGTGTCCATGGAGATTAATAATTTTGTTGGTGGAGAAGATTTCTTGGATGCCAGGGCAACTATAATGTCCAGATGAAGTCTCAATCAAGTCACCCGTTTCTCTTCTTTCTTTTAACGGTGGTAATTTTAGTTCCCTGAGTCCATCTTCACATTCCCGATCCTTCAAAGCTGTATTGTATATTTTTGTAAATCGTCTCTGTATTCTTTCTAATAGATATTTGGAAAGCACATTCAATCGTCATTGCATTTATGAAGTAGGAAAAATGCAATGATTTTGCATAGTTTCATTAATGTTAAAGATATTGTAGATTTTTCTAGAAGATTTTCGTTTTAAAAAAAATCACATGTACTCATATATTATGATTGCATTCAATATGTAGGTATTTGAAATATTTTTTTAAGATTATTACAGAAGTTTTAGATTTTATTAATATTGTATGGGGAAGGCTCATTCCCATTCACACTAGTTTAATATTACTTCTCACTGTGAAACTGGAAATGAAATCGGCCGATGTATTAATATTATACGGGGACGGCTCATTTTCATTCACACTAGTTTGATATTACTTCTTACTGTGAAACTGGTAAAAAGCGAATGAATTGCGGTATTTTTTTCATAAAAAGACCAATTTGATATATTGTATTCGTAAGCTCAAAACGAATGATTGATTTGTTAAGTTTTTCAATATTCGTTCAGCATCGGGCAATGAGTTTAAACCATTTTCTATTCTGCCACTTATTCCGAAAGGACTCGACTCTGCAAAATCAAATAAATGCAAATGAAGCGTTTCCTTTTGTGGGAGTGGAGTTTAAATTAGCCGGGGATGAGTTGGCAAGTTTTTCTCCAGTGACGGCACGAACAGTTTCCCATTTCACTGTCTGCGTACTAATTATAGCCCGAATGGCGAATTGCGAATTCGGACGACCCGCGACCTCCCCCCTCCACGCACCACCCGCCCTGCCTCCCTCCACCCATTCCTCACCCCCAGGCCATCTTCGTGAAATACATGAGTAAAGAAAGTCAAACTAAATCTATATTAGCAGCTCGCGGTATCAGCGTGCTCTTTAAAAGAAACTTCCAATAAAATGCTAACTCTAACTCAAAGAACAGACTGGAAAGTGTTCCTTTCGAATTAGAGCTAGGGTGGAGCGAAATAGTATAAATGATAGTACGTATTTTCAAATTGCGGTGTCTGAATCGAAATGTATTGAAAAATTGGTTATTCGACGGGCTGACAACACGGGAAAGTTTTTCTTTCTGAAAGTTTCGTGGAGCACCTCTCCCGAGCGGTAGACGCAGTTGCTCCCTCCCCCTACCCTCCCCAACCCCTTGGATAAGGCGAGAGATTTTTCCATAAGATTTGTTGTCACGCCAGACCTCCTTAATGTGCACTCTTCTCGGGTAGCGCGGAGAAAGTTTGGCCATTACTTACAACTCCGCGCCACCGATTGTTCTGACGCCACCCTGTATCTGATTTACTTCCTGCGCCAATGGAAACGTTTCCGTTTGATAGTTATCTGCGATCTTAACTAGAAAACGCCACTTAAATAATTTATTCACACTCTAATTACGTCTCTTTTCTGTCGCAACTTACCACCCACAGTGCCGCGTATCGTCCGTAAATAATCACAATTATTCCAAACTTCATTGTTGTGTCGTAACTCTTTAGAACTCTTGTAGAGATTCAACGACTGGAAGAAATCAACGTAATTTAAGTAATTTTATTGATAAGTGGGAGGTTATTTAGGGCCTCCTGTATGAAGAAAAATACCAATTTTGTGCTGAATGGGTTTTTGAATTTTGTTATTGTTAGTTAATATTATAAATTCAAAAATATTACGAGACCGAGAAGTGAAAATACATTTTTTTCACATTTGGTGAGAGAATTTCGCCACAATAGTAGCGACATATTGTTACTACCAAGTTTATGTCGTCGCTACTCCAAAATTATGATTTATGAATAGGGGTGACCGGATAACTCATCAAAATAATAATTCATCACATCTTTAAAAATTCTTTATCATTTATTTCATCTTTAATAATTTATTTGATTCATACAGGTACATATATAATTATACAAAACATAAGACAGTAACAAAAAAATCCCACAAAGGCGAAGCCTGTGCATGGGCATTATAAGTTATGTATTCAAAACAGTGGTGGTTAAATAAAGAAAACAAATATAGTTAGATTAATATGATTTTACTGGAGTTTTTGCGTATTTAATAAAAAAAACAGTTAAAGTTGAAGTTAAATAGAAGTTATTTTTTTAAATGTAGACGACATAACCATTGACTCTGTGCAGAAACGGGCGGTCCGTTTGATAGATTCCCCAATCTTAACAAACGGACTGCAATCTTTAGAGCACAGGCGTCAGGTAGGTATGCTGTCCTTGTTTTATCGGTATTACAATGGAAGATGCTCTGAGGAACTAGCGTCAATGATCCCTTCGGCACCGGTGCGTAGTCGGGATACACGCCAAACGCGCGCCCAACATTTGTACACGGTTGACATTTGTCACATGAAAACGGGTCGCTTCTACGAAGTTCAACAGCTCGGCTGTGGAACGAACTGCCGGCCTCTGTGTTTCCTCCCTCCTACAACATGGGACTCTTCAAGACCCATGTTCACTCCTTCCTCTCCACAAAAAGACCCTCCACACAGCATCCCCAAAGATGACATAGGCCCTGAGGGAAATTATTTTCTTCAGGGCCTCCTGTGTGGAGTTGATATAAAAAAAGTGCAAATTATAGAAAAAATTCTCTCAATTCTAGAATTTTTCTTACCCAGCTTTTAACATTTATTTTATACGAGAATTATAAGATGTAAGAAGGCAACAAAATTTAAGAGAATATTCGCTTTTCTTTTCATTCTAGTTGAAATAAGTTACGTAAATTTACCTTGAAAAAATATTTACAAAGCAATTTATCTTGATAAATGCTTTACAAAACACGTAATTGTTTTTTCTTAAAACTGTACTTAACATATGTGTGCGCTAGGCCATCGATATGTCCATATCCGAAGAGATTTATTCCGGAGGAATATATCTACTCCTCCCACTGGGAGAACCTAATGTAGATATAATAAAAAACTATTGGTATTTATTTTCCCCTTCAAAGAAGATGGCAAATAAAGTATTCCGTACTTATTGTTATTTATTGGTGAGTTTGTGATAAATATTCGTTGAAGGTGTTAGTATCTACGTATAATTTAGCCGTGAAATGCATTCTGTTTTGATATCTTCCCTTGAAATCTTGTTTTTTTCTTTGTTGTCATTATAATAAAATGTCATTTAGTCTAAGAAGATATTATTAACAACTTTCAAGCAAAAAATGATAAACAGAAAATCAGAAAAAGATTCGGTCGCATCTAGAAATTGAAACAAGGACTTCAGATTTGCCGTGGCTTGATTGCTCTTATCACTGAGCTAATTCGACCCATCTCCTTCGGTCAAATTTAACTGTAGCATATTTCGACTAAGAACTAACAACATTGTCTTTATTTTTTTAGCTATCATTTTTATCCACAATTGCAGGAATCTATACGAATTTAGTTGCTATCTAGATAGTGTGTTGCATAACCCTTCAATTTCTTTTGAAATTTTTTATCATGAGACATTGAGACATCTTTTGACATGCTAACAAGTCTAGGATGAATATTCAATATTTTTGTAGTGAAATAACTTATTTTTACTTTGCTTATAGCAAGTTTCCTGGCAGTGGCGGCTCATCTAAGGAAGTCATTTCGTCAATGATCTCCCAAAAATATGCTGCTATAATAGTATTAATATAAAAAAGGATTTAACAAACTATCCGATTGTTAATTTAGTTTTTATTCGTGCAGATTAGTACGTTTTTTCGATTCGTTCCAGTGCCATCTACCGTCTAAATGAGAAGCTATTGTAGGTACCTACCGTGGATCACTTTAAATTTTGTCCCCAACTAATCTCCTTTATCTCTGTTCGCCATAGAACTAGGAGGTAAACACTATCATGTCACGATATTTTAAAATGAAAAGTTATAATTTTTGTCAGTGGTTTTGCGGGTGCTATAAAATGAACGTATATGTACTTTTTCTATCATTGTTTACTTTTTAAATTTACTTATAAACAATGAAATGAGGATGGAGTGATTTAAAAACTTTTAGGAGGAAAAGATCTTTCAAAAGAAAAAAAATAGTTATATGTGTAAATAATCAGATAAATAATCTTAAATTAAACAATATTGTACTACTGGCTTCAGAATATGTGAGTACCGGCAAATTAATTACATTCATTTTATAATATTCACTACGCATTAGCAATATGTATTAACATTAAAAAAAATCAACTCCTAGAGCCGGTTCAATTCCTAGAAGCAACCGAATTGTTTTTCTGATTTTTGTGTTTCAAATTTTACTTTTGAGGGTTGTTAATTTTATCTTTGATGATTAAATATTACAATTTTGAAGTTTTACTCAATAACTTATTCAGCTATAAAGCTATTAAAAGATAATTTCCTAAAAATATTATTTTCCTTTCAGCGTGATGCTTACCGCTTATTATTAGTTAACAAGCAACTCTCCGCGTGTTTGTTGTATTTAGAGGCTCCATTTAATGTTATTGGAATAACTTGGGAAGTGCAGTGAGAAGTCGCGGTTCGTCGGGCAATAAATAACACGGATGAAATTATAATGTGTTCCCGCGCGCGCCTTTGCGGGTAAGTTGCGCTCACGCGTGAATGTCCCGAATCCAATTTATAATAAATCGACACCGCTGATAATATTGGATTCAGCACTCCACCTCTGCACCTAAATCAATTTTTCAATTTCGTGGAAAATATTCCCCATTGTTACCTGAACTCGCTCCGAGCCATTTAATTAACTGAGACATTTCCATAAAGAAGAATTCCTCGCTGGTTTACTTGCCGTTCCCCGATTCCAAACATTTTAATATTCTATCGATTCGTTTCACCACAAAGATGTATGTTAATAATACTGATGATGGTCTCCGTGGTTGAGGGGTAAGACTCTCTACTAGCAAGCGGTAGTACGCGTGTTCAAACCCGACATGCGCAAATAAATTTTATTTGAGTAATTTGTGCTTTTTCATTAAAAATAATATATGATATATTTGCTGCATGTTCCAGAGTGGAAGATACTCTTTGTATAGCCAGGTGATTTACAACCTTCCTTTCACACATCTCCTTCCCCTACCCGCTACATTCATCCTCACAATATACCCTAATTGGGAATGCCATAGTCTCACTGGCTGTGCAGAAGGTTGGGAGCAGTTGGGAGTCTTGTTCGGTCTCACATGAAGAAAAATATTATCATGTAATGAGCTCGGCACATTGTTGCAGTCTTGATGTATCGTCTATTAAGTATTATCATGTAATGAGCTCGGCACATTGTTACAGTCTTGATGTATCGTCTATTAAGTATTATCATGTAATGAGCTCGGCACATTGTTACAGTCTTGATGTATCGTCTATTAAGTATTATCATGTAATGAGCTCGGCACATTGTTGCAGTCTTGATGTATCGTCTATTAAGTATTATCATGTAATGAGCTCGGCACATAGTTGCAGTCTTGATGTATCGTCTATTAAGTACTATCATGTAATGAGCTCGGCACATAGTTGCAGTCTTGCTGTATCGTCTATTAAGCGTTCAACCTAATTCACAAAACTCAAACATAAGTCAAAGTCGTCAAAATGTTAATTTTTCAATGACACATTGGAACTGTTTTTTTTTCTGTTTTGTCTCGATTAGTTTGTTTGCTTGTTTTTTCTTTCTTTTTTATTCTGTTAATCCACGATAATGAACCAAATAATGATAATTTATATGTCTTGTAATTAAAAATGAAGAGTTTAAACAGTTATAATAAGAAATGATTTTTATCTAATAATAATTCTATGATCTATTTGTACTTTGGAAATTTCTTTATTATTTTAATTCGTTTATTCTAGACCACCTGTATTATTATAGTACCGCCAGTTTTGCGTACGTATTTTCCAATATTCGCCTACCAATTTGAATATAAGGAAAGGGCGTAAAGTTTAGTAAGGGTGACGGCACACCTCAACTTTTTGCTGAGTGGAAATCGTAAAATAACCGGTGTTATCGCCCGCTGACGTCACAAATTTCCAGAGATGATCCGAGGAAATTGCCTTCTAGCTCCGCTCCAAGCCTGCCTAGGGACATACACTATCTAAAAATACTCTACTGGGTAAACATATACTACTGAGCTGCTTCTTTTACCCAAAATCATTTCCGTCATTCGCTATGAAGCTTACAAATAAAAATTTAACTTTCACAAAATTACAACCAAATCGTTGGTTTCATTTTCTTCAATTTTTTTTTATTTTTTTTTTTTATTAATATCAATAGCAAAATTTGTACATTATGTAGGTTTAAAGTATAATATAAGTATATTTTTTGTATTTTTTTCACAGTCCTCCTCACTAGGGTTTCCTGTTCTGAGGCGGCCTGTAGTTTTTCTTAAATTTTTGTATTTAGTTTTGAATTGTCTTTACATTGTCTTCATAATGTTTGTAAGTTGATTATTACTTTGATCTCTAAGCCATGTTTTGACTTTTGTTTTAAATATACTCATTTCGTTTATTTTTTTGGTTTCATTTGGTAGAGCATTGAACAATTTTATAGCATGGAATTTATTATTTCTCTGTCCAAAGGATGTGTTCAAACTGGGAGTAATCAGGATATTTTCGCTTTTTGCCCTGGTTGTGTATTTATGTTGGGCAGTGGAGTATTCGGATATGTTTTTTTTTCAGTTTAAATAAAATATTTTTTGAATATAGTTTCTGTACATTGTAAACATTGAAGTTTTTGAATATTTCTTCTGTCGGAGTTCTAAGCGGAACTTTCAGTATAGTCTTTAATACTCCTTTTTGTGCTATATTGAGCCGCTCTGTGTGAGTGCTCAAGGCAGACCCCCATCCAGTTATTCCGTACTCTATTTGTGATTGACACAAAGCATAGTATACTTTTTTAATATCGTTTATATTGAGGATATTGCGAATGTTTCTAAAGAAGTATATGTACCTGGTTAGTTTTTTTGTAATTACATCTATATGTGAGTTCCAACGGAGATTATCATCAATTTCAATTCCAAGATATTTGATGCTTTTGGAGTGTGCTATAGTGGGACAGAGGCATGATAAGCCTTGATTTTTTTGATAAATTCCTTGGCATGAATGTAATTTGAGATTAAGGTACTCTGACGGCTGCCCTCTGGCTGTTTTAGAAAATGTCAGATATTTTGTTTTATTGACATTAAGCGTCAGGGAGTTTCTTTTAAGCCAGTTTTGCAGGAGACCAAGTCCGTGTTCAGCTTCTTTGTAGGTATTTATCCAATCTTTTTCTTTAAATAAAATTACTGTGTCATCAGCAAAACTAATGATTTTTCCTCTTGTTTCTAGGTTACAGATATCATTAATGTATATTAAAAATAATATCGGACCTAGTACGCTTCCTTGTGGTACTCCATGGTTGATTAGGAGAGGTTTGCTTTTTCTCTTATTAATTTGGACGCTCTGTGTACGCTCCGTCATATAGCTTTTTAGTAAGTTTAGTGTTGTACATGACATACCAATTTTTGAAAGTTTTGAAGTATTTTGTGATCTATTGTGTCAAAAGCCTTTTGTAAGTCTATGAAGATTGCCAAAGTTTTTTCTCCACTGTCTAAACTTTTAGTGATCATATCGGTAATTTTTTCTATGGCGTCACTAGTACTTAAGTTCTCCCTAAATCGATACTGAGTTTTTGATAATTTTTTATTGTCTTCTAAGTAGGATAAGAGTTGTTTTTTTAGTATTCATTCCAATATTTTTGAAAATGTATTTAGTAGGCTTATTGGTCGGTAATTGTTTATGTCATTTTTACATCCTTGTTTAAATATTGGTATAACAATCGCTTTTTTGAGGGCTGTAGGGAATATGCTATTCTATTAACTATTCTACTAATATGCTATTAGTCAACATGAATGTCAAAAATCAAACGAAGCCGAGAAATAACTATAGTCAGTACCGAGATTCCATAACAATATTACTCAGAAAAATAAATGTTTGAATGCTATTCTATGGTTATGTTAACTTGTACCTCGCCGCAAGCGCATCACGTAAAACCTGATGGAATAGATTAAGTTACATTATTTGTCAAATAATTGGAAAAATAAAGCTGCCCAACAATCGTCTGTAAAATCATATCAAGAGTAAAGGCCACCCAATTCATCACTGAAGATCTTGCGAAACCGTTTGAATTCACCGTGCACGAGTGCCAATGTGTGAACGTTGTAGCGCCAATATTGTAAATTAGTATTCCTAAACGAACACATTCCAGACGCATTAGATTACGCATCATCAAGCCGGTGTAGCGCAATAAGTAGACCATTTGACCGCCAGAAGGCTGCGGGTTCAATTCCTGTCCACGGCATGTATTTTTTTCTCGAAAGTTTGTTCAATTTATATAGTTATAATTATTATTTAAACCATTTTTTATGTCAAAAGATATTTGAAAAAATAGATTTCATATGTATTAGTTAGATTATTCATATTAAGTACTTTGGTAACGTAACTACGCAGGTCATAGTTTAAACGCGTAGAAAGTAGAAATAGATAATGTTCAGATGTTCCGATTCGATTACCTAGAAAATTTTATTTTGACTTGTGGCTACTATGTTGTTACATTACGCGGCTGCCATGTTCGCTTTTTATGGTGAGTCATTGGGAGTATGGGAGTCTTGTACTGGAAGATAATATCTCCAATAATGACCTGACGGGAATTGATTGGAGCGTACTTTCGCATATAGATGACTGGGGCACTGATGCCTTAATTTACCTGAAGACTGAAGACAAGCAGTGCAATCCACAAATGCACATACCGAGGAATCGCCCCTGGTATTTATAGGTCGCAACCGGCCGCTAGCTAGGGGTATCTGCGCCCTTTATGTTGTCTGGTCTTTCGTCTGTGGTCCACGGGGAAGTTGGACACTTAGTAGCTAAGAATTATTCATACGGACACGGGATGGATATCAGCCATTTGCCACTATAAACAATAGTTGTTGTTGTTGCTTCATCCGCTAAGTTTCCTTGTGTTGAAATGTATGCTCTGCATGGTTTAATTTCCCAAAAACTTTTCGACTAATTTTTACTGTTTGTTTTAATGAAAATGTCATAATTTTTTGTTTTCATTGGAATACTTGTCACCTGTTTTGTAATTCATAGTTTAGACTATTTTAGTCTTATTAATAAAAAAACACTCCCAACCGTTAAACGGTATTTTTGTTACACATTAAATAAAGACTGTACAAGTTCTGATTGAATTTTTACCAATAAAAATACCTTAAGGGAAACGGCTTCGCGGTCTTTTTCATGCAATACTTAAATTTGGATTTGAGGCCAAAATACTAACCCAAAGTGAATAGTTCTTTTTTAAGTCAAAGGGTGTTGCAAATATCTCGTACGGTATATATGTGCTACTTTATTTAATTGTGTGTTGAATTATAAAAGATAGGTCATTACTGAATACAATTTTCATAATTTCATGGGGAACTTTGACAATTTTTTTAAGAGATAATAGTAATTATTAAAAAAAATCGTGCCCAACCTACAGTGTAAATATAATATAAAAAAGATTTTTGGGTACAAAATTTAAATTTATATGCTACATATTTGTGTTCCAACGTAAATCGATCGTCTGTGATTTAAATTTGTTTTTTGTAAATTTCGTATTCTATTTTTTATTTCAACTTTTCTCATGTTTGAAATGAAAAGATTCAACGAACCACGAAGTTACTGCTTTCTACTAAAATATTTTGATTTATAAATATTAATGTGCATATCAAATAAAAAAAATTAATGGTAAACTTTCGTAGTTTCTAAAATGGTGTTTTTTTTACATCTTAAAACAGAATATATTGCATATTGCGTATTGAGGTGATTTCTCACGAAAACGGCGCTATATAAATTAGCCAAATATTATTTAAAATACCTAGGAAATATTCATTCTTTGCATGACTTTTTATGGTTGTTAATCAGTTAAGTAAATTTTAGGTTATTAATAAGGTTTTTACATACACGGTGGTTTATCGATTGCATTAAATTTACACCACGTTTGTTAGTAAGGCTGCTGCTCTATATCAGGTTTATCAAAAGAAAAACATAATTTATGTTTAAATAAAGAATGATTCATTAGATAACTACTTTCTGTCGGACCAACACCTACACCAATCAGTGATCTATCTTTTACCGATGTACGGTTGGATGCACGAGCATTATTACGTATGTACGTCTCGCCTAGACATTTTACGAGAGTTCCGTGACTAGTCGTACCTTTACATTTGTCTACCTACCCCCGTTATCAGTTACCAGATGGATAATATTGCACTTACACTCGTGCTCCCTCGAGTAGTCACGCCGAGAGTGCAGGATAGACATTCACAAGTACCTACCATGTAACACAAGTATGTTACCTTACCTTACTTCTGTCTTGTGAAGCGTATTTGCAACATACTATTAGAGTATTGAAGTGTATTAAATTAGGATAGAGCCCAGAGACACCGAGTATGTAGCTTATATCGACAATAAAGCGTAGGTATCTTAGATTAATATGTCCCGCACGTCCCGTATTGGGACACGGTATGTAATAATGGTGTCCGCCATCCCTGGGAGGGGTGGGAGGGCCTCCCGCTTCTCCTCCCTCTCCCCGCTCAGTCGCTCCTTCGGATATTGCGATATTTTTATTAGCTACGCACGAGTTACACTGAATTATTCCTTTTTTTCACTTTCCTTTTGTGTTCTGTGGCACGAAAAATCACATTATTTTCTGTTCCGTGATGCGACATTTATACGAAATACATAAAACATACATACCTACACATGTAGTCGCAAGTAAGAAGAGAGATTTGAATATATTCCCCTAAACTTTTATCCTACAGCCCTTCTCTTCGCTAACTATAACGTAAAGGTGTTTACCCTTGCAATTCCCGGCTATCGCTTCTCGCTTCTTTAATAATTCATGCCTTTTTACGGTATTCTTCATCGCGTGAACGTATTGTTTGGCAATTATCCCATTCGGTCGTACAGTTGAAACAATGAATGTGTGGAGGATTTTGTAGAAAACTTTCGATGTTCCTTTTGAAAGGGATTTCATTTAAAGCTTCTCCTGATACGATGTTTGCCTGGTACGTCGTGATGGGGAGTTATGTTTTTTGGGTGTTTTTGCCGCGCTTAATAAAAGTAGCGATTTTCCTTCAATAAATTTCAATAGAATTTTACTGCGCAACCGACGTTGCTTTTATTATCTGAAACAGTTTTAAATTTCTCTTTCAAAAGATAAGAAAAAGTTTTTTCTTTTCTCTTCGCGTCGAGAAACAAGTTTCTCCTATTTCCGCGATGTACGAATGTACGTGCTTTGCCACCGCCCCCCATCCCCTCTTTATTTTCCTCGTTTGAAGAAATTGTTTTCTTCTTTATTATTCAACCGCGCTACCAACATAGCGAAGAGAGAACCATAGTTATTATGGTTACGGAAATGAAGCGAAATTCAACATGCGATTATCGTTAAGCCATTGATTTTGAAAGATAATGTAAAATTTACCTAGTTAATTCCACGACCGACGCTACCGCCGCGCAGATCCTGATTGATCCGAATGATCCTGAATTCCCGGAGTCACGATATTCTAATTTTATGTGACCATTTAATTTTCAGCTCCCTCCCTTATTAAAGTTATTTTTAATAATGCAAATTAGTTGCCAACTCTCCAACGGGGAGCTCTAGGAAAAATGTTTGCCACTAAAGCCAGCTGAAGATGTTTTAATATCGGCGCCCCCACCCACCCCACCCACCTGGCGGGAGAAGGAGACTCTCATAAAGGAGCTTAAGAAGAAAAGTAAACTAATAACCGACCGGTCGCGCGGGGCCTGTTAGCTGTTGGTGGAGGTGGTGGGCGGCCCCGGCTGTAGCTGGGAGGTACGACCACCCCCACCCCCCACCCTCCTCGTATTAATATCGATAAACCACGTTTCTTATTTTGTCATCTGCTACAATGTTGACGTACACTCTGCTGACTTCATCTTCTTTATATATTCTTCCCCTTAAGTCAATTCCGGTTCTTAACAAGATCAAGGGTAACTGTGAAGATATTGCGGGTGACGCATTTACTTTTCTTTCTTTCAGAAACGATCATTAAAGTTTCACTATCGTTAGAAAACCTTTTCTTTCCAGTCGTCAATAGAACAAACATAATTTTTTAAAGAATTAAGGTGGTACGACGGAACCTACATTCAAAATATAGGAGAGCAGAGCTTGTTTTAGGAACCAATTCCCCCTGTGTGTTAATAGTGTCTAAAACAGACAGGTTCGAGACTCGTCGCGTTCAACCTTCTCTGTTTCCTTTTAAGCATATTTAAATACTACAGTGATTGATTTTTGGAATGGTACGTCGTGTTGCACTTGAGATTGTGGTGAAGAATATTGGTGTCGTAAATTGCGATTCCACTGCATAAGTTGGCTTTTGATGGTGCTGCTGGTCCTTTGCTACACACTCAATGAACCAGTCCTAAAACTATGTCAAATGCTACTTTAAAATATAGGACAATTAATTACTACGAACCTGCTGAACTCGACGGACAGTATCCCTCAAAAAATTAAATCTGGGCTTCCAGAACATAAGATAAGGTTGGAATTTATGTATTGATGCATTTCACGCCCGTAGGGCTTTTACATAAATATAGATAGTATAATTTTGAATTCGAAACCAAAATTACGATAGATAAGAAATATATGCATGAAATAAAAATACTACAAATAATTTTTTTTTAATACAGTGATCAGGTAGGTTTACAGAGACAACCCAATTTTCAAGAATAGGGTTGGAATAGGAGTTTTAATACAACCTACACAATTAATTAAGTTAACATTTCGTAGAGATATGATTGAAACAATATTGTTCGTTCGATACATAATCTTTGTGTTATTTTTATTATTTGTAAAATTATTAACCTCAATACAAGCTTGCCCTAGTGGGGTTAAAAATTCTGACGAAAATATTTTCAATTTAAAGAAACAATAAACAATTAAACAAACTGAGAAAAAAGTCAATATCACCGTATGGGAAATGTAGTTGCGCTTATGTATACTGCGGTAGAATAGCTTATTGTATACTGTTATTCTTGTGGGTATGTATTATAAGTCGCCAGAGTTCGGAACAGTCTATTTATTGTTTAGTATTTTAATTAAGAAAGTTAAATCATTTATTTTACGTCTGTCTATGTATGTAAGGTTTTGCCGGAATGGTTCAACTAGCCAAGTTTTTAATTTGTTTAGAAAAATTAATTAAACATTCTTGGGTTACGAATAACCTGACAATATTTGAGATTTCCCTATTACATCTATAGTGAGTGGAAAATGTTGCTTGTGTTGTGATGGAGAACTTAGCCAGACCAGGAATTGAACACACTACGCCCAAACAGTGGCCCCTGCTATCGGATTTTTCCCTGATAGTAGAGTTGTGCCCCTTTGTATGTACAACAGCAATTATTAGAATGTGTACAAAAATTAACTTGGCAAATAGGTACCTATTATTTTTATCTATCCAAATAAACTTCGTTCAATTGACATTCACAGGACGAATAAAAACTAATTTCTACCAACCTTTTTATCCCATGGGTCGGTAAGCAATCGACATAAACCGAGTGCTGCAAAACCCTTCGCAGAAGACTAAATTCATTGTACTAAGGCAACGGTCAGTTCAGTGTGGAACTTTTCTGAGCAGTATCTTACAGCATTAGGTTTAAGTCTATTGCTTACCAAAATTTTGCATTTTGACAGCAATTTTTAGCAAATCGGTTTGAGAGCTCTAAAATTTCAAGATTGCATTTACATAAAAAAACATCATTTTAGACACATTTTTTTGTTCATAAGCAAATTTTAGAATGTTACCGAAAGGTACCGATTAAAAAAATTCCGATACCCTGGACTAATAATATCGGGTGATCCAGTGGCAGCAAACTCACCGGGACAAAAAAATGTGACAAAAATATCGTAGTAAATGAAGTTGGGTTCTTAAGTTTTTTTCATTTCGATATTAATTTTTGACATTTGGCCTTTTCAACATTTGTTTGGTAAGATTTTTATATACTATTTCTAAGTATCTTTTTGTTATTATATTTATGTAAATTTTTCATGTTTTTTTAGATAACTTAAAAAAAATATTTTGCGATAATTTGTCGGAAAATAGGTACGCCGGGAATTTTTTTAAAGATACTTTTTTGATATTATGTGAAGTTTGGAAATTATCACTTGGGATATTTGAATAATTTTTTTCTTCCAGTAAAATTTTAAAAAACTAAAATTAAACTGAGAGAATGGGTCTGCAAACCATTTTTTTTAAATTAAGGAATTTTTCACGGTTAAAATTTTTCAGAACATTTAATTTTTTTATATTATGTGAAGTGTGTTGGAATTGATCAATGTCGTGAAATTTAAATTTCTCTGGAAAAAATGCTTGAAAATTTGCAAATTGGAAAATTTGTCCGAAAAAGGGTCGGGATATTTTTATAAAAACATCAACCTTTTTGATTTTATAAAGTTTATATTTTTTTATGAAAAATAATCTTCTTGAAAATCGGAAAAATATCAGGAAATATCTAAATGGTTGGAAAATTGGTCGGAAAATGGGTCCTGAATTTGTATGTGTTGTTTGGTAATTGTTAATGTTGGGAAATTTTTATTATACTGAAATAAATTTCTCCTGCAAAATTTAAGAACAATAATCGAAAATGGTCGGGAAATTTTTATAAAAACATATCTCTTTAATAGTTATCCATGTTGAAATTTTTTATTTTTCTAAAAAAAACGGTTCAACGGTTCTTTTTTAACATAACAGAGGACGCCACTTCCGTCTACAACAATCAAAAATGTTCATGCTTTGAGATACTGATAGTATCATATAATATAATCTTTATAGATTATTCTACTACTTTCAAAAATTTCACGAATTAAACCAATACGAGTAATGAGTGTATGGCATAAGTATTCGAGTGAATTAAGATATATTTTCTAAGCTTATGTGCTTACATATTCTCTTCATGTACATACTAGTATGTATTTAGTTGACAACCACCTGATGGCATTAAAATAGTATTTTTAAGTGTTTTACTTTTTTGAATCAACATATTAATTTTTTGCACAGGTAGGTTAGTAAAATGATGTTAAATACCGCAGTTGATAGAATTTTTCAGAGAAATTAAGTTCTTATTTTTATTTATTTTTCGGAATAACTTTATTGAGTAAAACCTCAAATTGTAATATTTAAATATTGAAGACAATATTAGTGATTTCTAAACGAAAATCTGAAACAGAAAAATCAGAAAAGGAAACGGTCACATCTGGGACTCGGTTCGAGTCCCTGATTTTTCTGTTTCAGATTTTCGTTTAGAAATCACTAATATTGTCTTCAATATTTAAATATTACAATTTGAGGTTTTACTCAATAAAGTTATTCCGAAAAATAAATATTCATTCTAGACTTGCAGAAAAGTCAACAGATGTCGCACATTAAAAATAAAAAATAAGATAGGTTTATCTAAAAAGACACTGTCTGGATTGCATTTAGTTCGGGTTGAATCTTGCGATCATACATAAAGATAGTTGCCAATAAAAATGTGCGGTGAAAAAATGAAGACAATGTTAGTAGTTCTTATTCGAAGTATGATACAGTTAAAAGTGACCGAGGGGAATAGGGTCCCATTAGCTCAGTCGGTAGAGCACTGTCCCGGAAAGACAAGGGTCCTGGGTTCGAGTCCCAGATGTGACCGTTTCCTTTTCTGATTTTTCTGTTTCAGATTTTCGTTTAGAAATCACTAATATTGTCTTCAATATTTAATTATTTCTTATTTTTAATTTTTAATTAAACTAATTAGTTTAAAAACAGCATATTTATAATATATATTGCTAAATTTTTGCATTTATCACGGCGTAGAAACACATGGCAATTGAATAAGATTAATTTTGACGTAGCAAGAATTTAATTTTGAATCGGGTTGCTGTAAAATGTCATTAAAACCATTTTAAGTATAGAAATTAATGTATTTGACCTTTAACTCTTAAAGCGAAGCAACACGAAGTAATGCATAATAATGTGTTTATATTACTTAGAAATATTTCAAATGCTTTAGTTAAATATTGAGAATATCACATCTTGGCCTTTTCTAAGTCTTTTTACAAGCCAAGAAAAAAATATAGTATCAGGCCTATGAAAATTGCTTTAAAGTTCTAAATCTTCTACTTACGAACCCCGTATGGTTTTATTGTATAATATGGTACATCAAGTTTTTTAGAAAATTATCGTAATATGTTTAAATATTTGTGCTTGAACTAAAATAAAACTCACTTTTTGGCAATGTTTTTATCTGGCATAAATCAAAAAAGGCGGTTAGTGTTAAGCGGGAGTTTAAACCTTATCGCCATCTATATAAAGAGTGTCATTGTTAGCGACCCAATTCCAAATGTTACATGACGTGGTGCATCGATTTAAAGGATCATACGCTTTATTATAAACTTTTCATTTGCTTTTTTGTTTATTCACTGTGTTTTATAGGGTTTGGTTTCTTCGTAATGTAGGCTGTATTTGATTAGCGTGTGACAGCGGACATTAGGATAATCCAATAAGTTAACCCCTAATGCGTATACGTACTGCTCAATATATGTATACACTTTATTCGCGGATTGTGGTGAGGAGAGAAGGTCACGGGGTGAGGACACAGTGAGTCCCGGAGGAGTGAAAATGACAGCCGCGACCGTGGGCGGCTGCCCTGTAAAGGAAAGTTCTTATCTTGCCTACTTGGTAGTATATTGAATGAGTGAACCCCTAATGCGTATATGTACTGCTCAATATATGTATACACTTTATTCGCGGATTGTGGTGAGTAGAAAAGTGTACGGATGAGGAAACAGTGAGTCCCAGAGGAGTGCGGATGACAGCCGCAACCGTGGGCGGCTGCCCTGTAAAGTAAATTACTTATATTGCATAGTTGGTAGTATATTGAATGAGTGAACCCCCAGTGCGTATACGTACTGTATAATATATGTATACACTTTATTTGCGGATTCTGGTTAGGATAAAAGGGCATGGGGTGAGGACACAGTGAGTACCAGAGTGCGGATGACAGCCGCGACCGTGGGCGGCTGCCCTGTAACTTATATTGCGTAGTTGGTTGTATATTGAATGAGTTCGAACAAGCAAAGCACTGCGTTAGCGCCCGAGGAATTCCCTCCCAACCTTTTGGTTCGACGGCATTCCGTCAATCTTCATCCTACAAAACCTACCTCCATATAATAAACCGCCGCCGCAGCAGAAATTCCTTCGAAAAGCAGATTTCTCTGAATCTTATTTGCCGTCCAAATTGACGAGGGTTTCCTCTCAACCTCCCTCAGTCTCGCCCTGACTGATTGGCAGTCGGTTCTACTAAATCTCCTCTAATCTGGCAATGTGTTAGGATCATAATTATCTAAAGATCAAGTCACTGTCGTTGGAGAAGTTCGTCTTTTTCTTGCTTGTCATTTATAGCAAATTGAGATGATTTACAAGTCACAAGATCTTGAATTGATGAATAAATTAGAACCCCATGCTAACTTCCTTGTAATGGCAGAGTAGGTACTAAAAGTTTCCAGGCACACATGTGTGAAACTCTAGAGTGGTTTTACGCAGACGACATGCTGATTTGAGCGGCAATTACAAGCCTTTGTTGAAGTGATCGCGAAGTGGGAGCGGTCCCTCGAGCCCGGAGCAAGAAGTGTAGTGCAGTTTTTAGGTCGGAAGGATCCACTCCCGGCTCGGGCGACTTCGGGTCGGACCATAAACTAAATAGTTTCCCGACACTTCGCGAGAGGGACTCCGGACTCCCTTTCTCTGTTCATGCGACGGAGACTTTAGTCATTATTTAAAAGTTTAGTCGTTTCCGGCAGTAGCAATATCTGCTCTCTAATGGATTTTGTTTATAACACTCCTTCAAAGTGATAATACGGAATAAGACAGAAATTAATTTTCCCGTTTTGCGCAATTAAGGGTGAACTTTTATTGCGTTTTATGCAATTGTAGAAGTGATAAAATGGCCGCCGTTGTAGTTCACTAATTGTTTGCTCCTCGTACTACCTAAACTAACTACCCACTTACTATCAATTCCACCCTCGAAAGTTTGCGTATGTTTTGGGGTGTTATGTTGTATACGGCGTATATTCTGCTATTTCTTCTCTACGAGGGCTTTCCTCTCGCCACACAATCGTATTTTGGTATGATATCATAGCCTTCTTTTAACTAAATTCCGTGCAGTTGAACATATCTCACCAAAATACGACGGTTTCCTCTCGCCACACTACTCGCATCATCATCGCACGTTTGGTGAGATGGAAGAAGGAAGACTTGTTTCCGACTAAACTTTTATTTCAAAAATTGTTAATGCTATTATTGACAGCCCTGATTTACTTAGCCAAATTACCTTCCTATATGCCAAATAGACATACTCGATCAAAAGTATTTTTTTATTGCAACAACAATATTGGGACTCATTAGATATTCGATTGTACCTAGAGTGCATGCAGTTGGCAATACTTTCTCATAAATGGCAGATGTGTTCAACTGCATGGAATTTAGTTTCAAGAAGGCTATAATATCATACCCACAGACATAGGAATTAATAGACGAGAAGATAATGGCGAGGGGTAAAATAAACTGTTGAAGAACGAAGGGAGTAAGGCTGACTGTGATTCGTCAATAAATCAATCTGACAGTAAATAGGCATCTCGCATTATAATATCACCATTTACTTCTTAAAATAAAATCTGCTTTTGAATGAATAGACATTTTTACATGGGAGCGCAAATTACTCGCCACGTTATGAACAAATTTGCGAAGTCCAAATTCGGCAAAAAATTCGGTTCTATTTTCAGAATCGAATATTTCGTTTAAGTATTTAGTTAAGACACTTTTATAAATGTTCATAATTTACTTCCCAGCAACCAACCAGCTTTGTGTTTCGCGTCCAGACGTTTCTCGATGTGATAGTATATGTTTCTAAAACTGATCTATATTATACGATGTGAATATGCTTAAAATAAAGTAAAATAATGCTTATATATGGAATGTAATACGACAATTGGGTTTATTCTCTTTTTCAAATCTATTTTTACAAGTTTTCATAGTACAAGTCAACATTTTGCCATGTTATTTCGTAAAATGAACCGATGATGCCTCCACCATAGTTCGCACAAGAATGATGACGTCACGTTTTCAAATTTCACTTGAGGCCATACGCGAGCACAGCCGGCTCCAATGGAACCGGTATGGGGAGTGGGGATAATACGCTTTTAATCACTTAGGGCAGGTCTACTAATATTCATATGTCTATGATCATACCTCATAAATAAATATTATTATTCTTTTGTATGCGTTCTATTTTATAATTTCTGTAACAAATTGTACTTCTTTAATAATATTTCACTATATTATTATATATCATTTATAATATCATCTTCATCTGGTGGTGAAGATTATATTCCTTTGAGTAACATTCAGGATGTTGGACTTGACTATGACTATGTGTTTATAAATCTGTGCATCGGATATCCAACAATAGGGACAATGACGGTCAAATGTATGAAGAGATCTGGTAAAAGTTGATTTTCCCAGAGGCAGATGACATCGCTGGCATCAAAATATGTGAGCTAGTAGGGGTGCTATAGACCCCTTCCATCGATAATAGACAAAACTACACATTCTAAAATGTTAACTTTTACAATATATGGTAACGTTCACCCTCTGAACACCTTGTTCACTTATGTTAGCGTTCACTTTTGTGGATTGATTTTTTCTTTCGTATTACCCTCGTAGTTAGAATGCTCGTTTGGTGTTTTAGTTATAACGTGTAATATTGATTTTCAGTTAATTTTTACCACTTTTTGGTTTATAAAAACGATTTGTTTATTATTATGCATCCATTCCTTGTACTTTTTTGAACATTATAAGACCAAAATTTTGCAAATGGATATGTTTTTTAATTCTTTTATTGACACATAAGATTTTTTTTTATAAAATTTTATTTGGTAATGTGAGCCTCACTGGGTGTTTTACCTGTGCCAAATTTTATGTAAATAAAATGGATTTTGTTTAAAATTAAGTTCAATTAAAAGAATTAAATGAAATATTAAGAAATAAAATAAAGTAAAGTAACAAAAATAAAATATTTAAGCCAGTTATAAATAATATTAATAATAATAATGATTTATTGTCTTCTTTTCTTATTAACACATAGATATAATGATATCCTCACTGGGATCTCCCGTGCTGAGGATGTCATTTACATATTATAATTTAATTATAAGAAATTAATATTACAACAAAGTATAATGTAGTATATATATATTTTTTAAGTAATTTTAAAATAAGTAAGGTACTGTTTTTTGGTATAGTTCAGTTGATTCTGTTTTAGTCTGTGTTTGATTTCAGTAAATTTTCTATTTCCGATCTTCCTATGTTAAGTATCCAGCTTTTTATTTCAGATTTAAATGTTAAAGTGTTGAGGTTTTTGAGTGTGAGTGGTATTTTGTTGTAGAGTTTAATACTGTGATATAAGAAGCTTTTTTGCCCAAAAGTTGTATTTGTAATTATTTGTTGGATAAGTTTTTGATCATGAGATCTAGTGTTTCTATTGTACGTGTTTGTTGTTATTTCTTGTGTTTTGTGTTTATGAATGTAAATGAGTATAGTTTTAGAATATAGTTGTTTAATAGACATGATGTTAAGATTGGTGAAGATTTCGTTAGTGCTAGTTCTTACAGGAACTTTCAGTATAATTTTCATTATGGCTTTTTGAGATTTGATAAGTGGATTTAGTATGTTTTTATTTGCACTGCCCCATCCGATAATACCGTATTCTAACAGTGATTGGCAGAGAGCCATGTAGATTTTGATTAAGTCTTTTTTAATGAGCACATTCCTGATAGTTTTGAAAAAATAACTAAGTTTTTTAATTTTATTATCTAAATAGCTAATGTGATTGGTCCATTTTAAATTCCCATTAAAAACCCATTAATAAAACTATGTGTTTGTAACTATTGGTCCGGATGTGTATAATATGTACTATGTAGGTATACTTTTTTACATTCTTTTACGATAATATCATTTTTGTTCTGTAATCCGTATCTTAATTTTGATTGTGAAATGTTTTTTGCCGTCTCATTTCTTGTCAAGTGTAAGATTGTTGAATGCTTTTATTGCCTGATATCTGTAGTGTCTTTGTCCAAAGCTTGTGCTTATCGAGGGAGTTTTTTATGCATTGTATGTACGCTCGTCTAACTGGTCTATTGATGTTAGTTTGTGTTTGTTAAAATTTTGTATTTGTTTAAGCTGTGGACCTTTTATAACATAATCAATTATTCTTTGGCAATGAGTTTTATAAAGGTAAAAGGGTACTTACGGAGGTGGAGGAACATTCATTTGTTGGGATGCACTTGGATTGCACTGTAGTTGTGGTATTAGCAAAACATTATTTTTGTTTTATTGCTATGCGATGCGTTTTGGGTAATAATGTTCACCTCGCGTCACGGCTGTTGGTTTTTGACTGACTCCCGGACAAAGAGGAGAGGTATGAAGGAGAGGAAAACGGGGTTCAGGAACAAAATTCATTGCCATAAACAATTCTCTATGAAACGACAATTAGCCATTATTTGGCGTAAACAGTATTTTTGCTCAGAAATGTACTTTAGTAGTGTTTTTATGTATATTTGTCGTATATCTAGTACGCCAAACAATAACAATGACTATTTGGTCAATGTCAAACCAGTTTAAAAATTTAGATATTTTCTCAGTGGTAAACCTTGCCTACCGTTAAAAGAATTTTGTATTCCTCGTTGAAATGTCCCAAATATCAAATGTTTGTATATGTCCGTATGGGCGTATACTATTAATAAATATATAATTCAAGAGAAATAGACGATAGTTATTTTCCCCGATTGTTTTCCATTGATTTTATTTTATTATAGATGAGCGCGCAAACAACTATAGGTATATTAGAACTATATATTATCATTTTACTTGTGGGTAATTAATACCAACTGAGAGGCACAACTTCTGATGCTAACTGAGCACGGAGAAACGCTACAAATTAGATAGCACGAACTAATTTAGATGGGCGATGCATTATACTGCCCCATACGTCAGAACTTATCGCTATAGGTACTGGAGAGTCTCAGTTATCTTCTCCAGATTGCTTGTATTTCCCCAGACAGGTGAGATGCCCAACTGATGGCAATGTGTTTTCTTTACGTTTGTTGTTCTTTGAATCATTTAATTATATTTTAACTGTCAAAAATTTGATTGAAATATTTGTAATATAATATATAAATAAGTTATTGTTTAAAAGAATTTAATTTATAATTGCTCGAAGATGTTAACATGATTTTACGAAGCTAGTAGACTATGTGATTTCGGTTGTGTGTACGTAATATTCTAAAAGGTGTACGTAATTAAAAAAAAAAAAAACAAAAAACGGAATTACTTATTGAAGACAATATTAGCGATTTTTAAACGAAAATTTGGTACCATAGACATATGATAATATTCATATGTCTATGTTTGATACAGAAAAAATCAGGAAAAGATACGGTCGCATTTAGGACAAGATGAAATAGAATCACTAATATTGTCTTCATTAATTTAATATTGCAATTCGAGTTTTACCCATGGAATTATTCCAAGAAAAACATAATCCTTATATTTTCGATAAATTGTTAACTTGTTTTACTCCTTTATGCAAATTCTACGATATTGTAACTACAATTTAACATGAAAGGTATTTATTTTTTATTTTTTTTGTTTAACTAATGTTTATACGACAAGTTTTTATGCATACCATAAAGGAAATCAAATAATTATAAGCAATAATTAGTCGCCTGAAATAGCCGACATAGCTCAGTGGTTCAAAGCTCCTGACCGGACATCAGAAGGTACGGGTTCAATTCCCGTTGGCGGCATTTATTTTTACTCGGGAGATATTTTCGATCTATATTGATATTTCAAGCGACTAATTATTTCTTATAATTATTTGAAAGGTGTTTATTGTATCTAATGATATTTTCATATGTACTTAGGTATTACGTTTCTGCATTGTCTTATCTGTATTCTGTATTATGTTTGTAGAAGCCCGTTCAGTAAATAAATAAATAACTATTAATTTATTACGCCATCCTTGCAATAATTGGCGTTATACTGGTCAGCGTTGTTGCCATACAAGAAGTTAATCGGGGTTCGATTCTCTTGGAGAGATTCGAAGAGACTGGGGACCGCTATTCTGAATACAAAGGTCGCGCGCTGCTTCAAATGACTTCGGCTATGTTTGGTTACTAGATATGCTTCGGACAGCTAGAACTCTACTGTGACATCACATGCAATAAAAATAAGCAGCAAGAAAGAAACTCCAATTTTGTCAGATTAGAACGTACTTTATCACAATTCATAGACTAGTTGGATATACTCGTACGTGTGTAAAGTAATGTATTATGCAGTTCAGAATGAGCAAACTGTTTCTTCCTGAAGTTTGTTAAGTTGGTGGGTATTGTAGCTGATGATTAATAGAATATGCATCGGGGATAGATGGGTTACTAGAAGACTCGCCGAGGAACTGTTCGCTACTTCCAGTCTAGTCGCGTGCCTAGAGTAGGGTGGATAAGAGGGTGGGGTCCCCTGCCTCCCCGCGACCCGCCCTGGTTGCGGCCTTGGCTCGCGTGTTTGATAGTTGTGATAACCCCCTTTAAATCTCGCTTTATATTTAACTTGGCCGTTAATTGCGATATCAAAGGCCTCGCGCAACGGACGAGAAATCGCATGCATATCAGCCATGAGATTTTAAATGCACTTTGTAAATCATTTCTCCTTTGCAATCTAATTTAGGTTTCCGCATTTTAGTTCTCAGCACAACTATAGGAGGATGTGACGACGCGTGTAGATCGAACACATGCCACCCACAAGAGATAGTGCTACTGTACTTCAGTAGCACTATCTAACGTACTTCAGTAGCACTATCTAAGATGATGTAAAACTTTTGTTTAAAACGATAATACATAATAACCAAGTAAATAGAAAACATAGAGTACCTGATCACAGTGACCTGCTGACCTGATGTAAGTCGACGGTGAAAACCGCGAACTTGACACAGTCCATGCGAGTTTTCAGAGTAAGGCAACAAATAATTTGAGAAGGAATTCATTAAAATATATGCATTCTCACTTGCTTCTAACCCACGCTTTAATAGTAATCAGGACATAATATTTATTGCTGTGTATTTCTTTCAGGACTGTCATAAAGTATTTATATGGTTCAAATTTCCGTGTTCAAAATTTAACCACTTTAAAATTGGATCCGATTCAATTATACATATTGTTTAATACTTTGTATCAGTGGCGAGTGGTTTCACTAAGAATAAACAGGTGGCGCTGATTGCTACTGTTGTAAACTGTAGGGTCCTTTTAAATTGAACACTGTTATTTGAGGACAATCTGAATCACTTTATTCACATGTACACAATGAATAGGCACTTTTTACAGGTAAAATACTCTAGATACAGGCCGGTTCCTGTGGTTCTTTAAGAAAGGTGAAACCTTTGATTGCTTTGGAGCACGAGAGCGTTTTTAGAGGAACCTAGTCTTTTATATGAATAAATGTTACATACATTGACACTGTCAACTTCAACCGGCAGCAATACAGGACACTGTTCTTACCGACGCGATTTTAACAGCAATTAACTAGCAGAGGCGAAAACCTTTCATAATTAATATGACCTAAACTTCACAGGTGGCACTGATGGTATATAATCTCTATTCAATACGCTGCGATCACAATAATACAGCTACGTTCGTGATTTTTATCAAAAGGCACTGCCTTTTCAATACTAGAGTTTTAGTAAAACATGTAAATATTAGTAAAACATTTAAAGGTATCATTAAATAATATAGAAACTAGTACAATACCACAAATAAGACAAATCACTAAAACTACATTACTAACGCTATTATATTTTGCTACAACAGATTATGCTTAGTTCTATAAATGGAGTCAGTAAATACATAATACCACCCCCAAACTTGTTGCCCAGATCATCCTGGCATCCTATTGGTAGTGAGTGTGTCTGATAGTTGGTTGTGCATGTATTGCAGAAGAATGTTACATCTTCTCTTTTGTTCCTAGTTGGCAAATGGAATATAATGGTGGCGACGATGGCAGGACTGTCAATTAAGTTGTCAATGACTGTGTAACATAACCATGTCTGACATAATTATCCTGTCAGACAGCATTATTAAATGAAATTGATTCATCAAATTAATGTATTCAATTGGAATTTTGAATTTAAAATTTATTTACCACTACCTAAGAAATTTGTGCAGAACTCGTTTTATATTGTTAGACTGAACTTTATACAAAGGGGACCAAATAGGAGAATTTTATTCCACTTGACTTCTAACTATTGAAATATAAAGGGTTCTAATATAATCGAAGGACTTAAAATCAATTAAAGTTCTGCAAAGGACGCCAAGCATCTTTAATACCTTATTAATTATATCGTTAATGTGCTCAATGAATGTCAAGTTTTCATCGAATATTACACCCAAGTCACGAATTTGTGACACTCGTATTATTATTATTCTCTTGTTATTATTTACAATTATTGATCTCCTTTACCTGCTTATATATCGTTCATACTCAGTTTATTATATTGTGTACCATATACACTTATTATTGTATTCCTGAACTTACCTATAACAATGTATACATGTAAAATTCTTCACGGCGTGAATAAATAAATAAATATTATTTATATTTTTCTGTGGGTAATGTAGGGTAGGCGGTGCTTATATGCCTATACGTAATACAAGCCTCTGCTTTAATAAGCACGACAAGTCTCTTATTCAGAATTTTAATATGGAAGTTTTTGTTGGTTTTCGTTGTACATATTTTAGATTTATAGAACATTGCCTTACGGCTCTTTGAACAAATTAAAATTTGGTAAATGGCGTAATGAGAGCATCAATTCTAGGTACCATAGTATGTTACGTTTTAGTGTGCTACGAATAGGGGTTACATAATGCTCCCAGGATGTTAATGTTACTAAACAGTTCGTGAAATGAGTTTTATTAAACTCTTTAGAAATAAAGTTTTATAAATATTAACCTTTTTTCTGAAATATATAGTCACCTAAAAAAAAAATCTAGTTATGAAACTGTTCTGTTCCCACAAACAGTTCTTCAACTCGTCCTGGAAGGAGGTTATGAAGAATAAGATCTTAGTGTTAATTCAGGAATTTATTATATACTTCGCGTATTAAAATGGTGACTCGATAGTCGACCTAACTAGGAGCTGGCTAAATGAGATCTGCAAACACCAAGTTTGTCTGGGAGCATTCTAACTGGCCCTAGCGACTACTGGCTACTAGCTGCCATCTTGCGGACTTCCAAGCAAGCTCTTTGCACTGCCCTCTATGAGTGCATCTGTGAAGCTCTTAGCTAACTCACGAGGAACGTTATTGATCTATGTTTTGCACAACACTACTACACTTAAACTGGAGTGGTGTGGTTTAATCAACCAACGACAGAGATGAGGTTAGAACCGGAATATAATAAATTTAAAAATAAAATAAACTTTACTACCTTAAATAATTTAGCTAATTAGAATCACGATGACATCTCATTATATTATTTTAAATATTAGTATATAAGAAACAAAAATCTCTTCACTTATATATGTTTTTATGAATTTTTTCTTCTATATACATATGTATGTTATGTTTTAATTTTAATATTTTTCCCTTTACACGCGAGTGTTAGGCTCTCGTAAAAGTAAAAATGATGAATTATTATTTGAAATATGTTCTTATTATGTAAATTTAAATAATTATATTGTATTTTATAATTTTTTTTTTAAATGTATCCATATTCTGCACTAGAGCTCCCCAACATGTTGTCGTTTAAAAGAGTTTGGCAATCGCCAAAAAAACGTGTAACATCGAATTTCGAATGTTTTCCAAACTGATTTTGATCCAAAAAGGGAATTTTTTCGAAAAATTATATTTTTTAAACTTTTATTATTTGCTCCCACATTTCATGACCCATAAAATTTAAATGCATTTTTTAAATTATTTTATAGTCAACAACTTTAAATAAATGGTTTCATTTGTAACTCGTGAGTTATTACAAAATTTCATTAAAATAGATTATACGTACCTGTATTACATTAAATATACATGTCGATCTTTAAAACGATTAAACATACCCACGAACTGGAAAATTCTGCTCTACTTGATCAGCTCGTGAAAGCGATCAATTTATTGTGCTTGTTTACTATTTAATAGTTTGCTGTGTTCAAGCTTGTTTCCGAATAGCATACGGATGCTTGGTAGGAACTAGGAAATAACAACTAAGGCGTACTTAAAATTCTGTTTTTTCAGCCCTTTTGCAAACCTCTTCGCTCGTCGCCCCCAATGCCAACGGAACAACAGCAGAAAGTCCCTCTCGGTCGAGGCGTTGGAGGAGTGCACGAATAAACACGCTGTCCGTGTGTTCAGTAGGAAACCATATCGATACCGTCGGAGTTGTCTGTTTTACTCCCCTTGTTTGTTTTCATTCCATCTTGTTTACCGATGTGAGATTCAGTCGCTCGCAGTTGATAGTGTAAATGGAAGCGTTTCTGCCGGTCTGCAGCGAGGCCGTCGCTGTCTGCGGCGCTAATACGGGTGAGCCTTCGAGTAGAAATCGGCGGTTTAATTCTTCCCTCCAATCTGACTTCCACTAGGCAGATCACACATGACTACTAGGTTTTCACAATCTGATCGGGGCATTCGGAACACGAGTACAGCGTCCACAAACACGTACTTAGTTGTTAGTTCTTGCACAAGCAAGCGAACCCTCGAGGGTAAGTGTGATGGACTGGCCTGCATACACTAACAGCCACCAATGGAGAACGGTGATCTAACTTTGCTGACTAACCATATATCCACGTCCCTGTTTCGGGTATATCGTGATTGAAAATACTGTTTAGATAAGAGTTATCAGACTTCTGTCTATCCTTGCTGTATTAACTCACGCTAAGTTGTTCTGCAGTATCGGCGAGGTCGCGCGTACATTCTGACAAAATTCGTAAAAAAAGGTATAAATCACTTACAAATCAACCCGCATACTCACTTGACGAATGCGGTATTAATATTTAAGTACCTACTTATAAATATTCCGATTTCAGATGAAATTTTGGTTTTGATTGAACAACATTAAAGTTTTGATTTGGACAAAATAAAATAAGAGAAAAGTAGGATAATTATTTTTTAGATCTATGAGATGTTTCGCATGATTTTAAGCAACCAGCAGATTCGTGATTAACTCTCAAAATAGCCAGCGATGGCGTATTAATTATCGCCACAGATTTCAGAACCTACATTTTTTTAAAAATATTCTACGTATGATAAAATGAAGAAATTAAATAAAAAATTAAGTTAAGTTCAAAGTTACGCAGGGATTTGGTTTATAAATCCTTCTAAAGCTCACCTGCTAAAAGACTGGCGTTAACGGTGAGTGGAATGTATTTTATCCCGTGCAATTGTATTATTCCAGAATAAATACAAGCTTTGTGTTCGAAGAGGAAAGAAAGCCGCCGACGTTTCATTCCGTGGCATTGTTGGCAGGTCGGATTCACGCACGGGAGATCGCATCTCCGCTCTGCCAGGACTGTTGGCTTGTACCATCATACCGTCTACTAACGATGGGTCATGACTCATTTTATTAAGAGCGGGAGCCACGGTACCAGCTCAATATTTTCGTACGGCTCAAAGAGTCTACTCAATTGAACGACGGCTCAATTAAACCAAGGCTATTGAACGACGGCTCTATTGAACGACGGCTCAATTGAACGACGAATCAATTGAACGATGGCGCAACTGAACAGGAGCCGCGAGCTCAGAGCGTAGAGTATACTGAGCTCGTCCGATACGACTCGCTCGATACAGGTCCCCGGTAGGCCCCCCCTCCGATATGGCTCCCAGCTCCCAGCGTACAAAGGATCGTACGACTTTTGGTACAGGTACGCCGCCTCGTACCACGAGAAAAATAAGATGTTAAGTAGTTAGTAGGTGTAGATACGCATGTTTAAGTTCAGATGTCAGATGTTTCAAACTATCAGATGCCATTCACGATTGTGAGCATGTAATAATTAATACTTGAATCATTTTAATAGCGCTAATTTTTTAAATATCTCCTGATAAAAAAGTTTAACCGTTCAACTTAGCCGTGGTATTGTTTACCGGGAGTCGTAAGATACGGCTCCTCAAAAAGAGCTAGCTCAATAGTACGGCTCGCTCATTGAACGATTCATCGTCTTCTGTGTCAGTGCCTAATGCTGGCGGGCTTCCTCTGCGGCCTTCCTCACGCCCGCCCCATCCTTCTCCCATCTCGTTCTTCCCTCTGGTCCCCTGTTCCGGTTCCGTTTGCTGTGAAGAGTAATAAAAGTCCCCGGCTGACAGCTGACATCCGGATGTGGCATTTTCCAATTTGGGATTCTTTATTTAGGTCTCTTACATTCTGTTTAGCCTTTATTCTAATTAGAGCTTCTCGGATAAAAGCGTTTGTACCTAGAGATGCGCTGCAGTAATATATATTTCCTTACTGAATAAATTTATAATAAATTACCCGCAGCGGGAAGGGATTGGCACATATACACGGTATCCGGAAACTCGTAGTATAAGCGGGAAACTGACGAATCTACATTATATTTGTACTCGATTTTGTGGTACCTGTACCTTTTTTATTTTAGCTTTCGTTTTAGAGTTAATGGAGTCTGAAATTGGAATTTTTGTTTAAATTTAAAAATAAATGGTCACAAGGGAGTCACATTCTGTTTAATGTCTTTTAAAATGCGTCAAAGCGTGGACCTGGCTCTAAAACTTTTTTTAACCCTTCAGATGTAACCCCTATTATATTAACAATAATAATTACGAGAATTGTGTTATTGGAAAGAAAAAAACTTTTCGCAGTCTGAAATATGGGTTTTGAAGGATAAACGATGTATGGTTTTGATATTGGCGGATCAATAATGTTGAGATAATTGATCTTTTGAGACAATGTATGACAGAATTAATCTATAAATAAATCTGTTTGTTTGTGTTTGTGTTTGTGTTTTTTTTTTTTTAATTTTCAGCTTTTTTATACATTTTTTTTTTTAACTGAGTATTTTTCAATTAAGTTCTAAGAAATCTCCAATTTTAACATTTTTTTAATACATTAAATTTTATCAGTAAGTTTTGTTCCTAATACTTAAGTTTCTATCTACTATTTTCTACGGTACATAGTTATGCGTATTTCATTATATCATTCATAAATACATAGATATTTGTTTTCACTTTCTACAGAGGAAGAAAGACCTGACTTATGTTTTTACTTTCGAAATAAACGTCTTCACACATCTCAGAACCTTTATATGCCTCTTTGTTCTACCTTCGTTAATAATCCAAAATATTTAAAAAAATATATATATATATGTGCAGTTTGCGATACATTTAGTAATTTGAATATACGAGCATGTACCAAAATAAATGATAATAAATCGTTTAATTTCCTTTATGAGTCGCGTAAATTCCAATTGACAGGCCGCCACGCGCACTCGTGTGTTTTGATTTGCAGCGGCCGACACTGCAGACAGTTGTAAATTATAGATTTGCGGGGTTGTCAGGTTTCAGGGCATAAAAGCTATTTAGATAATCAGCAAACGAGCGACGAAATTTCCTCAGAGGAACCTGCGTCGCCTTTTTCAAACAAAACTCTATTTTGGATTTGAGGCTAAATTACCCAATCAATTTTTTAAACTTAAAAAGTTATCTATTTTGGATACCAATTTTTTATTATATTTTACAATACAATATACAGGGTGTATCGGCACTAACCCGACAAACTTTAACCAGCTATTCCTTAGCACATTTGGAGTAAAAAATGTTATGTGCACTTTGCTGTCCGGTAACGTTTTTTTTTAATAAAAAATTAATTAAACATATTTTCACCACATGTCACCACTGTTTTATCCTTTGTCAAAATTTGAAAGCAACATCGCAACTCTCGCGTGTTGCTGCGAACGAAGCCCGTATTACATAATCCAGTACCAGAAAAGAAATATTTTATTTAACAATAATGATTATTCACATTTTTCGTATGCGAATCACTGATTGTCTTCTTGTATTGTACACATCAGTTTTATTTTTGTATCTAAATTGTTTCACCTCTGGAATGCTTTGGTTTCACCTCTTACGCGTTTCACGTATTAAATAGTCTAATTTTGAAACTAAGAAACTAATTAGTAGATTTCCTGAATTTATAATCGAAGTCCAATAATTCTGAGCACTTTTAAAAACAATTTTCCTCACTTAGGTACTTATCAATAATAATAATTGGATTATTTGAACAGCGCCGTTGTTTTTTAAATCACCGTAAGTGCTCTGTCAAAATGTTACTTGCTAGGCTAT
The DNA here is from genome assembly GCF_061612785.1 of Hesperophylax consimilis. Classification (NCBI taxonomy): domain Eukaryota; kingdom Metazoa; phylum Arthropoda; class Insecta; order Trichoptera; family Limnephilidae; genus Hesperophylax; species Hesperophylax consimilis. The sequence continues at coordinate 9,740,420 of NC_142839.1, read as the reverse complement.
CCTACAACGTATATTTTTTAATAAATTTAGTTATTTACAACTTCGCGGAATGTGATTTATGAATATTATTGCTTATGTTAAAAGCCTTCCAGAATTACCGGAATATAACGAGCAGCTTGACACACTTAAGTTTATTTCCACTAATTTGAAGGTACAAAAAATGTATAGTTTTAAAAACAATCCCGATGAATCAAAAAACGGTTCATATAAAACTGCTGCGCAACACACTGAGACAAAGGAAAGCACTCACACAAACGTCATGACTGCATTGGATTGACCACCTGCAAATGAATGCTGCCAGATTGCTAATTTATTTAAACAATAATTATTAAATTTTATTTAAAATATCGCAATTTTTTTAAAAAATCGACAATAAATTACAACTATAATTTAAAAAAAATATTCTTAACCCCACGCTTTTTCGTAATTGATTAATTAATTCAGAATTTAAACGTTGCTTGAAATGACTAGCCGTATTTGGTGACCAGATCTGAATATCCAGGTTCAGAATTTAAACGTTGCTTGAAATGACTAGCCGTATTTGGTGACCAGATCTGAATATCCAGGTTTAGAATTTAAACGTTGCTTGAAATGACTAGCCGTATTTGGTGACCAGATCTGAATATCCAGGTTCAGAATTTAAACGTTGCTTGAAATGACTAGCCGTATTTGGTGACCAGATCTGAATATCCAGGTTTAGAATTTAAACGTTGCTTGAAATGACTAGCCGTATTTGGTGACCAGATCTGAATATCCAGGTTCAGAATTTAAACGTTGCTTGAAATGACTAGCCGTATTTGGTGACCAGATCTGAATATCCAGGTTTAGAATTTAAACGTTACTTGAAATGACTAGCCGTATTTGGTGACCAGATCTGAATATCCAGGTTCAGAATTTAAACGTTGCTTGAAATGACTAGCCGTATTTGGTGACCAGATCTGAATATCCAGGTTTAGAATTTAAACGTTGCTTGAAATGACTAGCCGTATTTGGTGACCAGATCTGAATATCCAGGTACTTCCTCACCTTCCACTCCTTCCCTTAGCCATAAAACTTACCCCAATTCAACATAAAAATTGTTTAAATTATCGGATGTAATGAAATGCATAATAATTAGACCCCAAAATACTTAATTATTCAGGGAAATAAACCCCTGAGTCATCAGTTGGAAATACCAACGACATTAAGTGAAATTAACAATGCAATAATCCTATTATTGCATTGTTTAAAATTTCACTTAATTATTAGCATTAGCAAATAATATTGGGATTAGCAAATAATAATTTACGACAATTTACTCGGAAATCAATAAAGCCAGAATAATAAAAAAAGAAAGTTATCACTTACGTCGTCTGTAAGTGGCTTTACCAAAGTTTGATAATGCCGTCAGAAGGTGAAACAGCTGTCACGCGTAATAATAATTACAACTAGCAGAACTTGTTTATAAACACACTGTTTTTATAAATTTTTTAATAAGACTGTTAAAATAAAAAAAATCTCTAAATTGAAATGGAGTTCTACAAACTAAACTTAAAATCAAATAAATTTATTGCGAAGGTTCAAAGTACTGTACTGTAATATTATATTAAATAATTTTTACGTGTTTAATTATTGTTTAAAGTCAGATTAAAGCGATTAAAAAACCCACCTGGCAATTCTTATTCGAGTTTCGTTGTTTTTACGTATTGGCGCGCTTACAAGCATCAGTCGTCTCATTTTTAACCATTAATATTTAGTGTGTAGGAAAGAGAGAAGACGCTTTTCGACACACTTGTCGAAAAACTTGTTGAATGCCGACGGGCATACTCTTCTACAGATTTTATTAAATATTGATATGTAGGTAATATTGATGTGTAAATGAATGACATTGTGAGAATTTTACCAATAAATAATAAATGAAAATGCGGACATGTAGTTTATGTTAATTTTTTTATTGGAGCATTTGTTCGAAGTGACTACCATTATTTTCGATGCAAGCGTGTAGTCTTGTTATATTTTGATTATTTAAGTTTGCAGGATTTGCTTTAATTTCTGCAGCGGCTTCCATCACTCGTTCGAGCAGTTGCTCTCTTGAGGCTATTGGCTTAGCATACACTTTTTCCTTGAGAGCCCCCCACAGGTAGTAATCCAGGGGGGTCAGGTCGGGTGATCTTGGTGGCCAAGCAATGGCCGGACTTCCACGGCCTATCCAACGACCAGGAAACTCGACATCCAAGTAGTTCCGCACGGCAATCGAATAGTGTGGTGGGGCTCCATCGTGCTGGAACCACATTCTCCGTAGTAATTCGAGGTTCACATCTTCCAGAATCTCGCCCAGTTGCACTTGTAAGAACTCCAAATACATCGGTCCATTTAGTCTGGGAGGCAACTCGATTGGACCGAGTATTTGATTTCCCAGGATTCCTGCCCACATGTTGATGGAAAATCTGTCCTGGCTCGACGACTCCCGAACAAGCTTGGGGTTTTGTTCAGCCCAATGGTGCAAGTTGTGCACATTTAGCACTCCTGTTTTAGTGAACTGTGCTTCGTCGGTAAACAATATGTTTTTCATGAAGTCTGCATCTCTTATGACATTATGCAGCATTCTTCTGCAGTACACGACTCTGGAAAAGTGGTCATTCTCCATGAGGCCTTGGCAGCGCCTATAGTGAAAAGGTTTGAGCCCGTGCTTCTTCAGAACTCTCCATACCGCCATGTGTTCCCTGTGTCCTATCATCAGAGCGACCCGACGCACGGACAGCGTGGGGTCTTCGGTAATTAAGTTCAGGATTCTCTCCTCAACTGCCACAGGAACGATGTTGTGTCCTCCGCCGGCGCCTTCAATCCGTCCGATGCCACAGTCACGCAATTGTTGATACATCTGAAACAAAACAACAAATAACAACTGCTTTTATTATTCAGCTCAGTAATAATGTCAAATAAACAATCGCGGGCTTTTTCACTCATTTTATTTTTAAAGAACACTTATTTTAGGCACATATCAGAAAACTTACGTTTTCTCTTCATTTATTTCATTTTTTTATAGTAAAATGTATAACAAAGTGTTTTAAATTATAATTTTCTTAACTAGGTACGGTTGATATCTTGGATTCACAGGGGTGAAATTGAATTCAAGTAATTTAAATAATCCCATGGTGAGAAAGGGAGTGAATTCAATTGCAGTGAATGATGCATTTATTAGAGATTAAAATTAATTAACTTTTTAAAACGCCGTTTAGTGACCACTGAACACAAATCACCTAAAGTACAATTTACATTTTTAAAGTTGGTGGCCCCTTGTTATGTTTTTAATGTTCCCAGTTTAAATTTCAAAAGCGCTTTTTGGCATTATCAATGAATGTAAATAGTTTCAATAAACAATTGATAGGGTACAAACCTGGACAAAGGTAGCATGGTGTGGGACGCGTCTTCCAGGAAACCTCATGCGATACTCCCTTACGGCTGCTCGTGAATTTCCATTGCAAAATCCATAAACAAAAACAATATCTGCTTGCTCGGCAGGTGGATAATTGAGGGGCATATTTCAACAGTAAAAACTTAGATAACAAAACAAAAACGAAACTAGAAACTTGATGACATGCGAACTCCCAAAACAGCACTGACCACTGATACGAGACGGGGTGGCGGGAACCACACGGGACTTGAGACAGAATATGTGTGAAAGAGATGACAGTAGCGCGGCGTTGCCAATTATTTTACCCCTATACTGTGGGCAGTAGCGGAGTGTGGAAATTTTATTTATTTTTTGTTTTTAAAAGAAAAAAAATGTTACCGGACAGCAAAGTGTACATAACATTTTTTACTCCAAATGTGCTAAGGAATAGCTGGTTAAAGTTTGTCGGGTTAGTGCCGATACACCCTGTATGTATGAGCAACTAAGGAATTCGATTTTTCATGATTTCGGAGGCATCTTTAGTAATTCCAAATAATTTTTTTACCATGTTTTTTTTAATATTTCATTATTTTAACTTATAAGGCTGGACAGGATTTTTTTAATAAATTTAAACTATTTACTACTATTTACTTTACTTTACAAAAACTTTCCAAAACTTCCTAAAGATGGTTCCACCGAAACAGTCGTATGAAGGATACTGGCTAATAATGACGAACGTCACATCTTTTTCTATATTTTGAGAAAATATCAAATGGTGACTTTGAGTACCGATAACTATTCAACCCCTCCAGCGTTTTAAGGTCATATGTGACCGGGCGTCCATATTTTATTAAAGTATTTTTATCTTTTTTTCTATCATGCTGAAATGCTTATTTTTTTGATGTTAGAAAGAAAAAAAAGAATGTTAACAAGATATAAGTGAAGGTACAGTTTTCTTATAAATTCCCCAAACAAAAGGAATGTGTTTTCGAAATATCGAGTTCTCTCAATTTTTCTATGATTGTAGTAAAAATTAATAATTTTTTTTTAGCGTTTTTGAAAAAAAAAATTACGTTTGATATTAAAATTTTATTATTTAGAAACATTTATGTTTATTTTAAATGCATACACCGCAAAGAGAATTTTATCTAATTTCTAAAAAAGTATTTGTTTTTACGGAAAATTAAACATGATACAAGATGTAAATAGCGCATTTCAAATACACAGAAAACATTACAAACTGTACAAAATTGATGAAAGTACTCAAGGGTTAACTATTAAAAAAACCCATGGACAATCTATGGACAATCATCATTGTATTCCGTGTATGTCAATATTTATTCTTGATGTAACTTAGAACTGTGATCGTTTTGTAAGTTGATAATGTGCTAGGGAAGCTTTTTAAAATAATGGCGGCAAAAAAACGTTTTTTGTTTTTGTTTTGGACATTCACCACTTTCACCATTATCATGTGACCTTCATTAGACTTTATCATATTATACTTCATAGTCAATGAAGCGGAGCATAGCCGAACGATCAAGTTGAACTCCAGACATTTCTCGATAAGTTGTCGGATATTGAGTACTTACTCATGAGTTCCTCTAACCTTTACAAACCCTACCTGTTCGCGTGGTATTTGTCATTGTAAGTAATTACCGAGACGCTAATTAATAATGTATAACGTATGACCCCTTTTGTGTTCGAGGAATTTCCGATATTGCTTTTATTTGAAAAGCGAGTGTTTTCGTTGTAACACAGTAAATATATATTTAAAAAAAATTATAATGAAGCATTATTTTAGCTCCTAAACGACCGCCCTTCAGAGCCATCTTCCTAAAGTACACCTTTGTTATATGCCGGAGCGGAATTTGGATGAGGATGGAAAGTCCTCACCACCCTCGAGCAGAAAGGGCGGCCGTAGTGCCTTGCCGCCCAGCCGCCGGCCTTGCTGGCAAGTCACCCTTGTAGCGTAAGTGGAAAGACGCTATCCTGACAGCTTTACGACTTCGGCTAAGACGAGTCTTTATCTGAGACAACGCTTCCTCGGGGGACGGATTTACGCGCTTAATTCGCTATGTGTTCGGGGCTCTGCTAAAAAAAGATAAAATAAGAAAACGTTTTTTTCGGTCCTGCGAAACTTTTACGTGACTAGTTTAGGGTGTTGGACTTTTAAAGAAACTTTGCACAAATTTACAAGCCCCTTAAATAATCTGTCAAATTTTATTGCCTGTGTACGAGTATGTAACATCTTTACATGTTGTTTTACAAGGAATGAGAATGTGGGGGAAACACTTAGTTATTAGTTGCGAGATTATTGGATAATGTGACAGCTGTGCGCCCATCTCCTCTTTATTTTCTTATTACACTGGGAAAGCTTTTGTCTCTAATTAAGTCTGGTGTCTACTTTTAACATGTGGCTTTTATCAGCTCTGTAATTTATAATTTCACCCTCTAATAATTCTAAAATATTTACCTTCAAAACGAAGTTTTTGCTGTAATATTAATTATTTATCGCATCTATTAATTTCATTATAAGATTAGTTTTGTGTTTTAATGTCTTCAAAAATGAATTAACCTACAAAATTTAGGTGTAAAAATAATGAATTATTCAAGTTGGTTTATTCCGTCTGTGCGTTAGTTCGTATAGTCAACTAGGTTTGAATGACGCAGAGTTACTGGGAGGTATTAGCAGGACCCTGGACTGGCCGCTGCCGCCAGGGTATGGAGCTAGTTGCTGCGACGCCCCTTCCCTAACCCCTCCCACGGCGCAGCGCGCACTCTGCCGGGCGTTATTAACATTTATAACTTTTTGTTTCAAGCAGTTTTTACGACTTTACTTTTTTATGTTTTCTCTTGTCTCCATTCCTCGCTGGCGCGACTCGTTTCCTGCTGTTGGAATTGAGATAGTAATCTTTGAAAGTGTCTTACATATTCTTTGCTTTTAAAACGTCAAAATGTATGTGTGTATTATTGTCTGACGGTGTGGATATCAGTATTATTTCTCTGCACATATGATTACCTCGCACGCATCACGGGCGAATTTTATTGCCTTCAACATTGGTTTGTGGGATCTACTGAATTTGTGAGGATACTAGGTTAGCCACATTATGTTTTATTTTTTTAAGTATTGCTTTGTTGCAACGGTGACCGGATAAAACATCAAAATAATAATTCATCACATCTTTAAAAAGTTATATTAAGTCATGGAAAGTGATGAAATAAAAACTTTATTAACTGGGTTAAGTAGGTTAGGTTAGGTTAAGTTAGTTTAGGTTTAAATATTTTTTTTGCATCGTTTCTAATGACTTTAAATCACTTTTGAAAAGTGTGTTGAATTGTCACTGTGTTGAGTTATCATGGAACCGTTAGAACGTCCCGACATTTGTTCATAAAACTACAAGATAATGCTTATTTTTAAAGATATTTTCATTCTTTATTGTTTTCGCAACAACCTCGTTGTATAAGTAATTAACTAATCCTGCGAGAGGTCTTACGTGACGTCATCGTTCCAGTATCTTCTGTCTTCTTCGTTTTCACACAAGACCTGTGAGAAGAAAGAGGACGTATGAGATATCGCTGGGGCTAGTATACATTAATTTATTATTATTATTTAAATCGGTACCCCCTTGCCTGAAGCGAAATAGCTACTAAAGCTCAAATCGGTCCTTCATATCTCACAGCTGCTTGAACATAATTCCACCTTGCCTTTGAATACTAATTAACAAGAGCTCACGGCGGAAAAACTTTTTTCGCTTCTAAAATGAGCTTACAATACTTTTAATGCTCTCTTTTATGAAGGTATCCAATTTTTCCCGGAAAATTTAAGGAATTTCATCTTGTTTCTCAGCCCGCTTTTCGATGAAAATCAACGAAGTTTATATTTATTTTTTTAGTTAATTAACATTAAGCCTTCAGTTATTTTTCTAAACTTTTAATTTGAATTTTTCATTCCCTGGAGTTTGTTGAATACCGCGCTGGCCCATTGTGCCATTTCCTTATAAAATTTCCTGAAGTTAATACACGCTAAAAGAGAAACGTTTCGTATAAATACCTACATATTATTGTATTGTAGGTACCTACCCCAGCAATGTTTCAAAAGTGTGCAAGCATACGTTACATCCGATTTTAATATTGAGTAATTAATAATATATGTTTCCCTGCATTAAAGCGTCAGATTCTAAGTGTTGGTTAGAATTGCAGACATCTGAAGTACTAAAAATGCATACGATCGAAAACATGATTAAACGTTCATTATTTTTTCCATTTTATAATAATAACATGAATTCCGATATTTGTATAAAGTTTTTCAATATCACATTCTTCAACTCATCTCTCCACATAAAATTAAGGGATGAAGATACATACATTCATGATTTTTTCCTTGTATATTATGTTCGAAAATATTAGTATCCCCGCTTAATACATAGAGAATTTTGGCTTGATATATTAAAAGGATCGGCTGCGCGGCCTTTTTCATACAAAACTTAAATATGGATTAGAGGCCAAAACACTTCACCGAACTGACAAATTATTATTTTAATCAAAGGGTATAGCAAATATCTAGTATGAGTATGTGCCACTTTATTTATTTGTGCTTTAAATTATAAAATACTAGCTGACGTGTAGCCGGCGTTGCTTAGCGTTATAATAATAATTGGAAAACTTGTACAGCTCCGTTTTAGTGAAAAATAACCCAACGGGGCTCTCTTTAGGAGATATATACCATCGCGTACTTTTTTGTAAGCTTTTTTAAAATATAAAATTCCGTAGTACATTATTTTGATGTATCTCATAAGGTTTAGCCAGCGTTAGCAATGTAAGCGCCCGAAAAAATATTTTTTACGACTTGATTACAAAATTACTTTTCTCTACTTTCTATAAATATAATTTACATTTATCTTACACATAAACTTTCCGAAAGAAATTCTCTAAATTATTGTGAAAACCCCATCAAAATCCGTTTTGTCGTTAAGAAGAACCAAGCGCACAAACAGACTGACGCGTTAAATAATTAAATTTTCATGATTTTAGAGGCTACTTTGGAAATTATTTGTGAGTTAATGATCATTTTAAAAATGCTCTATTTACTATACAAATATAATGAAATGCAAAATAAAATAAAAATCATTAAAAAAAGCATTTTTATGGGCGTAAATTTTAATTACAAGCGATCAATTCACAATGAAACACAAATTTGTCATATGTAAATTAAAATTTCTAACCAAAAATGTCCTTTTATTTTTCATTATATTATCACAGTAGGTAAGACAAGATTATTTTTTCATTAATTACAATTTACTCACAAAAATGTATTAATTGCCAAAAAATCATACAAAATTGAATTCTTTAATGACCTATACATCATTATTTATAACACAAATATATAGAGTAGCAAATATCCGCACTAGATATTTGCTATATATTTTGAATAAAAAAATTATTATTTGGATATTTCGCCCTCAAATCCAAATAAAAGTTTTTTATAAAAAAGGCCGCGCAGCCGTTCCTCTTAAGTTGACATTTTGTTCTTGACTGGAAAAGGTAAACTCGTTGGGGATGGACACCTTTGCTAAAAATATGTGTATTTTTTATGGTTTACAAGTTTAATTTGTAGAACTCCATTTTAATATACGTGTATTATTATTTAATTTACGAAAAAAACTAATTCAGTAGTAACCAAAAGTTTTCCGGATCTCCACAGTCAACATCTTTTTCATCCTTCACCACTCTCGTAAAAGTGTTTCCAAAATACACAAACTCATCGACGTGTTCCAAGTATTCGAGTAGTTTTCGTTTTAGAATTGTGTTTTTTCTGAAATAATTATAAATGTATTCCATGGTGTTTTTTGTTCACTTGAGTTGTTTCGGTTTCAGTTTGTATTTGGTGTCAGTATTTAATCTATTTCTGATCTCCCTATGTTTTGTATCTAGCCTTTTATTGGAGATTCTAATGTTAAAATATATATATATTGTAAATAGCCTACCAGATCAGATCACTGAGCAGAACTCCCAAGAATCACTCGAAAAAGATTGGAATGATATAAAAGAAGCAATTGTAAGAGCAGTGGAATCAAGTGTCGGAAACATGCCCAGACAGCCCAGGAACCCGTGGTTTGATGAAGAGTGTGAAAGAAAGATAGCTGAAAAGAATATACTCAGAAAGAAGTACTTGGAAACGTCAACAAGAAACAAAAGACAGGCGTACGAACAAGCGAGAAAAGAAACGAATAAGCTGATACGGGGAAAGAAAAGAAAATTCTTGAATGATATACTGCTAAAAATGGAACAGGACTTTGTCAATAATAATCCTAGAGAAGCATATAGGGGAGTAAACTTCTTCAAGAAGGGTTTCAACCCGAATACAACACTATGCAAAGACGCTGATGGATCAATTATATCAGATAAGGAACGAATAAAAACAGTGTGGAAAAACTACTTCTATAAACTTCTCAACCCTAATAGCGACCTGAGAAGTCACCCTATCAACATCCCCACTGAATTAAGTAATGAAGAATCAGCGAATCCACCAACAATGCAAGAAATAAATGCTGCACTAAAGAAACTTAAAAACAACAAATCACCTGGGAAAGACAACCTCCCGGCAGAGTTGTTCAAATATGGAAATGAGCATCTGAGAAATCTGCTACTCAATTTAATAACTAAAATATGGACACTGGAAAAAATCCCAGAGGAATGGCAAATAAGCATAATATGCCCAATTCACAAGAAAGGTGACAAATTAAAATGCGAAAATCATAGAGGAATATCACTTCTATGCACAGCATATAAAATCTACACCATGATACTGAAACAAAGAATTGATAAATATGCAGAAAACCTACTGGGAGAGTATCAGGCAGGCTTCCGCACCGGTAGATCCACAACAGACCAACTGTTCACCGTCAGACAGATCTTGGCAAAGTGCTGGGAATTTGACATAGACATACACCAACTATTCATTGATTTCAAGCAAGCATATGATAGCATAGATCGGGAGTGTCTATATGACATACTACTACAATTCCAGATTCCACCTAAATTGGTTAGGCTCATAAAAGCCACAATGTCAGACTCAAGATGTCAGGTCAAAATAGACGGAGAATTGTCGGAAGAATTTACAGTATCACAGGGACTTAAACAGGGGGACAGTCTGGCTCCCACTCTCTTCAACATTGTGCTCGAACATGTAATACGAAAAACACTAATAGACACTGGCTCCAATATTTGTTTCAAGAGCAGTCAAGTTGTCGGATATGCGGATGACATCAACATTGTCGGAAGATCAATTTCAGCCATTAAGGAGGTCTTCGACCCTTTAGAAACAGCGGCGCGGGAAGTAGGACTGCGAGTTAATGGTGACAAAACAAAAATGATGGTACAGAGCAGGAACCCCTCACACAGAAGAAGAAGTAGTGCACTATTTAAAGACAACTACTCATATGAAGTGGTCGATCAATTCACCTACCTGGGCTCCAGCCTGACAGAGAACAATGAGGATCCAGCAGAAATCAGAAGGAGAATCACAGCAGCCAACAAAACATACTTCTCTTTGCTGCCAGTGTTTAAGTCACGTAGTGTCCACAGAAAAACCAAAATAACCATATATAAGACCATTGTAAGAACTGTATTGGCATATGGATGTGAGGCGCTGACACTGACGGTAAAGATGGCTGAAATGCTGGATACTTTTGAAAGAAAGGTGCTGAGAAGAATATGTGGACCCGTGAAAGAGGGCGAACAGTGGCGTATCCGGCACAATATAGAATTGTACGATATATATAAGGCCCCTAGCATCTCTGCACACATGAGACTCCTCAGGCTGAGATGGGCCGGGCATGTACAGAGAATGCCGGATACACGCGTCCCAAAAAGAATTCTGACTGGTCACCCAGGTGGAAAGAGAAAAGTGGGAAGACCCAGACTGAGGTGGGAAGATGAGGTAAGAGGGGATGCAGCACAGTTTCTCCAGGTGACAAACTGGAAGTCAGCCGCTGAGGACAGGAGGAGTTGGAGGCGACTGTTGCAGGAGGCCAAAGCTCGATATGGGCTGTAGCGCCATCGAAGAAGAATGTTAAAATATTGTTGTGAGTTTTAAATGACAGTGAGATTTTGTTGTAGAGTTTAGTACCATAGTATAGTAGGTTTTTTTTCCCAAATGTTATATTTGTAGTTGCTTCTTGGATATGTTTTCGGCTCTGAGGTCTTGTGTTTCTAATATATGTGTTAGTTGTTAATTCTTATGTTTTGCATTTATGAATGCAAAGGAGTATTGTGTTATAATAGAGTAGTTAAAGTGAAGTGATGTTAACACTGTTAGAAATTTCGTCAGTGCTAGTTCTTACAGGGACTATGTAACAATATATAATCTTTGTGTTATTTTTATTTTTTTGTTACATTATTAACCTCAACACAGGCTTGTCCTAGTGTGGTTAAAAATTCTAACGTAAACAATGATACAATGCTAAGAAACAATAATCAATGTTTGAACTTATCGCAACTGTAGAACAAAGGTCGAAATTTTAACATGTTGCAACTGGGCCGAATAAAATGATATTTTTTTCCCTGTGTCATGTTTCCCTTTTTAAACATAAATTTAACCTCTTGCGGCCTCCGATGGCCTCGGAGGTCAAATTAAAGTATACCATATTATTACTGTTAAAAAACTACATAATATTGACTCCATACCCCATTCCATCGCTGATACAATGCGTAATAATGAAACATTTTCACCAAAGTTTGTACACGGCGTTTACGACGGTTTTGTAGTCGCCCGTTTTCTCAGATACGTATTGCAGTATATGAGAAAATTATATATTTTCAATATTATTACATAATTTAATTTATTAAAATACTTTATTTAGAAACAAATCAAGTTTGGCATTAACGTGATCACGTTTATTTAATTTTAACACTATTTTTCGTGCATTTTTATTTAGGAATAGTTTATAAAATTATCTTCAATTACATTAGTGTCAAACCATTTTTTAAATACGTGACCGAAGTTCCCCAGCAACAATAATTTGTATTTATTGTTATAAATTGAAGACACTGAAGAATCCACATTATTACCCTCTATTAGTTTTCTATGCAATGAGGAGTACATATTATCGTAGTTGTACCCGACTAAATGTCGTGTGCATACAGACTGAAAAAATAGGGGTTAGTTACACGACTCAAACGACTTTGTAAATGCCAATCAATTGACTTTCGTCCTGAAAAGGACGTTTCTGGAATATACACGACTTTGTGCAAAATGCAAATCAATTGAACCTCGTCCTGAAAAGGACGTTTCTGGTATATAGACGACTTTGTGCAAATGCAAATAAATGAAAGATTGCCTTTAAAAAGGCAGTTAAGTATGTCAGCTTCTTAAGCCTCGTGGTTCCCGCCGGAATCTAGTGGATGCAGGATTCTTCAGTTGAAGGAGAAAGGCCAATAAAATTCTCAGAACTCGGCAGAAAGGGGCAGCGGCAGGTAGCTCGTAGATGCGAAGGTCCGAGGCGAGGGTGATCCAATGGAGAAAGAGGATTTAGAATTTAAAAATGCTGCTTTTTGTCAAAGTTGCGACTCGGCAACGGCACATAAAAAAAGGTCAGCCAAGGTCCAGCGGACCGTTTATGGCTTCTCATTGGTCGGATTTCTATAGCCGTTGGAGCGTACCAGCCAGCCTTGGACCCCACACTTTCTAATTTGCTACCCGCCGGCCAATTGTTTATTGTTTATTTTTTTACAAGTTACATTTTTTACATTTCAAGGAATTTGACAATCTTAAAGCTAGGTACACAATGCAGAGTTCCGTGAATGTGGACAATTTCAAAATAGTTTATTAATGTCACATCCACGGATTAACATTATACGCAAACAATATTTATTTATTTCTTATAGTAGTAAATAGTAGCGAAAGATGTAAACAAAAACAATATAAAGTCATTCTTAAATTATAATGAACAAGCGTCCGATATACTCCCCCCGGTGCAGCCCTCTGCGCCAAGCTATTTGGGAGGACGTGAAGTGTTTCGACGATCTGGACAACCGGTACCCCTGGTTCGCAGTTGGACGGGCCGTGTTGTAGATGGTTCTGGAGTGGTGGATTTTGGGGCTGGCAGCAGTACGGCAATCTTAACGGCTGGCCGCACATATATCCCGGAAGCTGTTTGAATGCGGGCGGTCCTCACTTGACCATCAGCGGCGGGTTTTGCATCGATGACTCGGCCGCGCGGCCAACTGTTCCGGGGTAGCGCAGGATCCATGATCACCACAAGGTCATCCTTTTTGATGGGCTCGGCCGGGTGGTGCCACTTCTGTCGGGCGCCCATAGTGGGGATGTACTCTCGGAGCCAGCGCCTCCAGAACATATCTGCAAGTTGTTGCCCGATACGCCATTGGCGGCGGAGACATACCTCTTCTTCTTTTTTGTCATACAGGGACAAATGGGGGCGCTTTCCGGCTGACCCCAGAAGGAAGTGGTTTGGTGTCAAGGGGTCTTCATCTCGTGGGTCAACAGAGACGTGAGTCAGTGGTCGGTTGTTGACAACAAACTCAGCTTCTGCCAGTGCTGTGCGCAGGGTCTCTTCCCTCGGCGCCCTTTCCTTTAAGGTAGCTTTCAAGGCCCGTTTCACCGACCTTACTAGTCTTTCCCAGGCTCCCCCCACGTGGGGACTGAGTGGCGGTATGAAACGCCACTCAATGCCTTTGGTAGCCATGGCGTCCATAATTCTAGAATCTTGTTTTAGTGAATCCAAGGCTTCCCTGATCTCAGCGTCTGCTCTATGGAAATTCGTTCCGTTGTCCGAGTACAGAACTTCGGGCTGACCTCTTCGGGCGGTCATTCTTTGCAAGGCCATAATGGCAGAGTCGGCAGTCAACGTAACAGCAAGTTCCAGGTGAATAGCGCGGGTGGAAAGGCAGGTAAAAATTGCCCCATAGCGCTTCTCCCGGTGTCTGCCAACTGTGACCTCCATTGGCCCGAAGTAGTCCAGCCCACAGTGAGTAAAGGGACGCACATGATGTAACAGGCGGTAAGATGGTAGCGCCCCCATTAATGGTGGAGAGGGCTTGCTTCTTCGTATGCGGCAAGTGGGGCAGTCGTGTGTTATTTTCCGGCTGATAGTGCGGAGCCGTAGAATGAAAAAACTGCAGCGCATCTCCGCCACTGTCTTCTCGGTGCTAGGGTGGTCTCCCTTCTCATGGTAGTGGCGTACCAGCAGCCGAGCGTACGGGTCGTTGCCATCCAATATGATGGGGGTCTTGGCCACGCTCGTGGTCTTTGTCAGGGCTCGTAATCGGGAACTCATCCGCAAGACATCATCTGGGCCGAAGAAGGGGGTCAAGGAATTAAGACGACTGCCAGCAGGTAGCGCCTTTCCATGTCGTATGGTATGCAGATCAGCTGCGAAGGCGTCTTCCTGGGATTTCCTGACCCATCTGATCTCTGCTTCTTTCAGTTCCTCTGCTCGTAATGTGCCCTCGGCGGGTTTATGAGACCCCAATCGGCACCGCCTGACAAAACGGAGTATCCATGCTGTAGATCGAATTAGCCGGTTCCAAGATGAGAACCGTTCGATTAAGGGGAACGCCTCTCCTTTAGTGGTTATTAGGCCTACATAATGGGGCCTGACCTCCAATACGTCGTTGTCGGGTTTCTTGGTGGGAGATCGCTCCTTTGGCCACTCGCTTTCAGGTGCAGTAAGAAATGCAGGGCCGCAAAACCATCTTCCTTTTGGTGATAGATCAGGCACTTCAGAGTCACGTGTTCCGATGTCGGCGGGGTTCAACTTCGTCGGCACCCACCTCCAGTTAGGTATGCTGGTCATCTCATCTATTTCACCCAATCTGTTTGCCACGAATGCAGAGTAGGCGCGTGGATCAGTACGTAACCAGCACAGAACGGTTGAAGAGTCTGTCCAGAAGATAGTCCGGTTTATTAAAGCCTGGCTTTCTTTTAAGATGGTCTTGGCTAATCTAGCCGCCATGAGTGCGGCTTGCAACTCAAGACGGGGAATGGAGAGGGGCTTGAGTGGAGCCACTTTACACTTGCTGGCTAGGAATGTCGCGTGTAAAACTCCCTGCACGACTTCTGTGTAGTATGCGACGGTGCAGCAAGCTTGTTCGGACGCATCGCAGAATAGGTGTAACGTGACGCTGCTCTGCTTGTGCCGGAGGGAGCGCCTCGGTACTGAAACGCTGCTCTCGTGAAGCAAGCTTATCCAATCTCTCCATCTCTCGGCGTGCTCAAGGGTGATCAAGTCGTCCCATCCAACACTCGACCGCCACACAGCTTGTAGCAAGATCTTTGACCGTATTGTGAGGCACGCGACGAATCCTACCGGGTCGAAGATCTTCATTACGATGGAGAGAAGCTGCCTCTTGGTGGGCCGTACAGCTTCTTCGGGGCTGACTGCATTTTGAAAAGAGTAAAGGAAGCAGTCAGTGGATGGGTCCCACACTAGCCCTAGTACTCGCTCCATCTCTTTGTCCCCGCTGCTGATGTGAACTGTGGAGCTCGCCTGGTCTCCGGAAGGAATGTCAACTATGGCTTCCGGACTGTTAGAGGCCCAGTTCGTCAAGTGGAACCCTCCCTTTGCAAGAAGGGCACTCACGCTTTGTACTAGTGCGGCAGCCTCGCTAGCAGTATCTACCGCATCCAAATAGTCGTCCATATAAAATTTGGAACGAACGGCTGCCGCGGCGGCCGGGTACTCGTGTTCGTATTCCCCGGCAACCCTGTCTCGTACGTACTGGGCGCTACTCGGCGAGCATGTGGCCCCGAACATCATTGATGTCAACTGGTATGTGTCAGGTTCGCGACATGTTGGTGACTTCCACAGGTACAGTTGTGACTGCAGATCATCCCTCCTTATCTTGATGCGCAGGAACATCTCCTGAATATCGGCTGCTATGGCAATAGTCCCTTCTCTAAAGCGAAGGATGTTCCCAAGAAGAGAAGACAGCAGGTCAGGACCGGTGAGCAGCTGGTCATTTAGCGAAGTCCCTCGGCATCGACTGGCAGCATCAAAGACTATTCTAATCTTTCCGGGTTTGTTTGGATTGAGCACCGCAAAATGTGGGAGATACCACTTCCGAGGGGCAGGTGTTGATATCTCGCGATCAGACAGTTTCCTGGCGTAACCTTTAGCTACCAGCTGACCCATTTTGTCAGTATAGGCCGCTGCTAGGCTTGCATCTGCTGCCAGCTTTCTCTCGAGGGACTGTAAACGTTTCAGGGCACAGTGGTAATTGTCGGGCAACGTGACTTCCGGGTTTCGCCATAATAGCCCGGTTTCCCACCTGCCGTTTAGTAGAGGACGGGTGGTCTTTTCCATCAGGGCTGTGGCTTTGAGTTCACTCGCATTGACTCTGGCCGCAGATGTTACGCCGAGAGAGTCGACGGCAAAGTTGGATTTCACCAACTCTCTCAGGCGGATGTCTGCGGCTGTCTCCATCTGCAGGGCCAGGGTGGTAGCTGGGCCGTCGCTGCCAGGATCGGTACCACCGTGGGCAATCCACCCTAGTGCGGTCCGCGATACTATTCGCGTGGTGCCGAAATCTTCCCGCACGTCTCTTGATACTATCAAATGAGCATTGTCTTGCCCGATCAGTATCCGAGGGGTGACGCGTCTTCCTGGGACACGCTGCTCCGGTAGACTGAGGTCAGTCACTGTGTGAGCCGTAATATGATACTCATCACTGCTACCTGCACCTCTTATGGTTATTTTCACCCGGCGGGAGTGCAAGTCAGATGTGCACATTCCCTTTGCTCCATGAATTTTTAGCCCCTGGACTGGGCCGCTCGCGCCAATTTGTGCCGCAGTGTCAGCATCAATGAGGGTTACCGTGGAGCCTTCGTCAAGAAGCGCGAACACTGAAGCTTCATTTTCATACGAAGTGCTCAGTACTACTGGCACGATCTTCAGTAGTATACGGCAATCCGTACTCTGGCGTCATAGATTGACGGCACCACTCACGACGGTATTCACTGGCGCGGAAGCGGGCGCGGGGTTATGTAGCAGCCTGTGGTGGGGGGCGCGGCAGCCTCCTACTCCACACCACACTTTAGAGGTGCACTCGCGGGTATAGTGTTTTTCTAGGCACTTGCGACACAAAGAACTCGCGCGCACTGTTTCCCAGCGGAGATCAACTGATTTCGCAAAGAATGCCGGGCACTCACGAGTTTTATGGTTCCCGCCACACTGCGCACAATTAATGTTTTCACTATTGTTTTTGTTTTTATTGTTCACTCTTGAGTTAGCGGGCACATTTGCATGAACTTGTTCGCGGCGCGGGGCACGTGCAGACCGTGCGGGGTCAACCATTCCGCTTAAGGGGATCGCGTTTGCAAAACTTTTCAAAAATGCCGCGAACTGAGTTATGGTGGCGGGAACTGTTTGTCCGCGCACTTCCGCCAACCAGGCTAGTCGCAACGTGCACGGCATTTTAGATGTGACGTCAGACAGCAAGGCAGGATTAGTGAGGTACCCGTCGGTCCGCAAGATTCGCAACGACGCCACGAGGTTCTGGATTGTTCCAGAAAAATCTGCCAGGTCCTCAAGTGATGCTTCGGCGGTGAGATGCGGCAGTTTTTTCACCTTCTCCAGCATCAAGGCAGCAATTGAACCCGAACCGCCGTATCGCTGCTCAAGGACGGCAATTATCTCGGGGACTTGCGTTGGATCCATCAGCAGGGGGCCGACGGCCTCTCGGGCTTTGCCCTTCAGTGCACGCTGCAACCGAATGAGATTCTCGCTCGAAGTCATCTTGCAGGTGGCCGTGGATTGTGAATATTGGGCCATCCACGTAGGCCACTCGAGCGGGTCCCCCGAGAAGGAAGGTAGGTCCTTGGCGGTAGATTGCCTGGCTATTAGGGCAGCCATTCTTATGTCATCCTCTACGGAGGGACGGGGGCTATCCTTGGATCGCGAGGCGCGAATTGCATTTGTAATTGCAGAAGCAAGTTGCGCCACGGAGTCCGCGCCTTGGTGTGCCCACTCACTTGTGTGTCTAGAAGTCTCATCGGCAGTAGGTGGTGGTGGAAATATTGGTGAGAACTCCTGGCTGGAGGAGGTTTGATGCTGGTAACCAGGATGGAGCTGCCGATTGAGGTGCACATTATACCCTGGCTGAGTAGGTATATCCGCATGGGACAGACTGGCGGGCTGCCCATTCTGCAGGTTGACAGACCGCGGCTCATTGTACGATGCGGCAAGGTGTGTTTGTAGATCAGGGCCCGGCGCATATAGTGGAGGCGCTTGCTGTGGGTGACCGATGTTAGATACAGGTCGTTCAACTATGGCAGGCTGCAATACCGTGTGGCCAACTTCAGGTGCCGGCTGCATGCCGTCGGTATAGCCGTAAACGGGCGTAATGATTGGGGCCGAGTTGTAGGCTGGCATTGTACCCCCGTGAGACACGAGTCGCTCGACTACGGTAGGCTTCGATACCGTGTGGCCGACACAAGCTACCGGCTGCATTCCGACGAATGCCGGGGTAGGGGCCGGGATGTTCACCGGCGTAGTTATTTCATGAGACGCCGCAGCCGGGACGATCACCGGCGTGGTTACTCCGTAGGACACCGTGGCCGGGACGATCACCGGCGCGGTGGTTGGTTGCACAGGCCTCAGGGCCGCCAGCAGGTCTGCGATCTGCTGGGCGTGCTGTTGTTGCATGGCACGCATTTCTCGACGTAACTTCTGGACGGTGTCATCGGTTGACGTAAGCCCAGGCGAAGCGACATCATCGGAGCAGATATATGCGTGGCTCGGGGCCAGGGGGGCCGGGATAGCGGGGCCCGTGGCAAGGGGGGCCGGGACAAAAGGGCCCGTGGCAAGAAGGGCCGGGACCGCGGGCACGGCAACATCGAGACCTCGGTTGGCGACAGCGTGCTCAGAAGAGCCCGAGGTAAGTGGGCCCAAGTCTAAAGGTGGCGAAGGCCCATCTGGAGCAGCGGTGACAGCGGGGACGGGCTGGGATGTCTCTGAGGAGCTCGAAACGCCGCGGCCGCTGCGTAGAGTAGGTGACATCCTTCAAGAAGGCGTGAAGGCGTGATGACCTGAAGGCGTGTAGGCGTGTGGACCTGATGATCTGAAGGCGTGTAGGCGTGTGGACCTGACGACCTGAAGGCGTGTAGGCGTGTTGACCTGATGACCTGAAGGCGTGTAGGCGTGTGGACCTGATGACCTGAAGGCGTGTGGACCTGAAGGCGTGTAGGCGTGTGGACCTGATGACCTGAAGGCGTGTAGGCGTGTTGACCTGATGACCTGAAGGCGTGTAGGCGTGTAGGCGTGTGGACCTGATGACCTGAAGGCGTGTAGGCGTGTTGACCTGATGACCTGAAGGCGTGTAGGCGTGTGGACCTGAAGGCCTGAAGGCGTGAAAGCGTGTTGAATCCGGTAACCAGAAGGCGTGAAGGCGTGTTGAATCCGGTTACCAGAAGGCGTGAAGGCGTGTGAACCCGGTTACGAAGGACCAATTATGTACCCGACTAAATGTCGTGTGCATACAGACTGAAAAAATAGGGGTTAGTTACACGACTCAAACGACTTTGTAAATGCCAATCAATTGACTTTCGTCCTGAAAAGGACGTTTCTGGAATATACACGACTTTGTGCAAAATGCAAATCAATTGAACCTCGTCCTGAAAAGGACGTTTCTGGTATATAGACGACTTTGTGCAAATGCAAATAAATGAAAGATTGCCTTTAAAAAGGCAGTTAAGTATGTCAGCTTCTTAAGCCTCGTGGTTCCCGCCGGAATCTAGTGGATGCAGGATTCTTCAGTTGAAGGAGAAAGGCCAATAAAATTCTCAGAACTCGGCAGAAAGGGGCAGCGGCAGGTAGCTCGTAGATGCGAAGGTCCGAGGCGAGGGTGATCCAATGGAGAAAGAGGATTTAGAATTTAAAAATGCTGCTTTTTGTCAAAGTTGCGACTCGGCAACGGCACATAAAAAAAGGTCAGCCAAGGTCCAGCGGACCGTTTATGGCTTCTCATTGGTCGGATTTCTATAGCCGTTGGAGCGTACCAGCCAGCCTTGGACCCCACACTTTCTAATTTGCTACCCGCCGGCCAATTGTTTATTGTTTATTTTTTTACAAGTTACATTTTTTACATTTCAAGGAATTTGACAATCTTAAAGCTAGGTACACAATGCAGAGTTCCGTGAATGTGGACAATTTCAAAATAGTTTATTAATGTCACATCCACGGATTAACATTATACGCAAACAATATTTATTTATTTCTTATAGTAGTAAATAGTAGCGAAAGATGTAAACAAAAACAATATAAAGTCATTCTTAAATTATAATGAACAAGCGTCCGATATAGTAGTTATTTCCAAAATTTCTGCACTGAATAAAATCCCGGCTTCTAGTAATCTGGTTTTGGTGGAAACTTATAATTAAAACGTGAAAGTAATTTAATGAAAGGTTTAAAAATGATGAAAACATGCACAAGTTTTGGAGAAAATGCTTATGATACAAGCATCCATATTTATATATGTATTAGATTATCTTCCAACCCCGACTGTGCCCGCGCCCTGTGCTATGCACCGGCAAGGGCACCGGCACCGTACACTGCACAAGTGTTCAGCGTACATACATCTGCATGCGCTCGTATCGCCCTGTTATTTGTTCATGCCTTAACCCGGGGCGAGAGCGGTTGTCTTTGAAATTAACGGATTATATCCGTACGACCGCGACCGTTGGAGGCGGGATTTCTGCATACAAATGTGGGAAGCGGCAACGGATTTAGCGCGGAATGTGCGGTTGATTCGCTAGCAAAATGTCTACTTAATCCGATTGTCTCACTTGTATTGCGATTCGCTCCGAGGCACGTGTGAATGTATGCATTAGGTTGGAACATGCCGTGGATTATAGTTATGATGAAATATTATAAGTAACGAGCACGGGGCGTGGGGTTCGATATCCTTATGATTTACCTATGAAGATCCTCCCCCTACGTGAACATTATAATGGCATTATCGAACGCACTACATCACGACTTCCACTCCGGTCACGTGCTAAACTTATATCTAATTCCAAGTTTTCATATATTTCATAAGAAGTTTCTTGAAGCAACGAATCCTGCATTCACATTACCAACATGATCACGTTTATTGTTTTGTTCTTACCAACCAGTTCTGATGGGATTATGTGATGAGGATTCCTGTAGATGCTTACTACAATAATAAATTTCTAAGGCTACCTTTTTATCGAAAGACACTCATGTCATAGCTTCATACATTACCCATTTACCGTTATAAATCTAAATAAATAAAAATGTTCTCCGAAAGTTTTTCACTGATTGATTTGAATTATTGATACAACTTTGCATTAGAATACGCATGTGTTTTTATAAATAATATGGATGTCACATGTGATAAAACAGCACCATCTGTTATACATAAAAGCAACACGCGCCACTGTTTCTCTATCTGCACAGACTAAATGAGCCACAGCAACGCGTGTCGGTGTACAGCTAGTTGTATATATAAAATGTAGAATATATTTAATTTACCAGTATTGTATAACTAGAGTAGCATTAGTAGTAACTAGAGAAAAATCACTTTTTCATCTCCATAAATGTTCTACTAATATAAGACAAAATGCGTTTATATTCAGAGCCTGTAGTATATTTAATAAGAATTTTAATGATATGGACATATTCTCAAGTAATTTAGGAACCTTTAAAAGATATGTAATAACTAACATTAAATAATTTTAAATATTCTACTTGAAGTTATCATGTTATTGCTTTGAATCCTTTCCAGTTACTTACCTTCCAATTTATACTCATGTGTTCAATTTAGTTGTAGGTATACATTTATTATATTGTTATTATTGCTATTGTGTAGTGCTTTTATTGATTGCTGCTGTGTTGAAATTTTACAATACATTTTGTTTTGAATTTTAGTTGGTTATTAGTATATCAGTTAAATTTAAATTTTTGAAATTTAGCTGGTTATTAGTATATTAGTATATCAGTTAACTTTAAATTTTAATTTATTTGTGTTCCTAGATCTGTTATTATTTTTTATTTATTATTTACAATTTTGTATTTTTTGTAAATTTCTCAGGCCACGGGTACAGAACCCTTAGTTTCTTGTTTTAGTATTTTTTATTATTATTATAATTTTAAGTGAACATCTGTTATTGGATTTTATCTTTATTATTTAGTTTATTCTTATATATGTAAATAATCTGTTGATTTTCCCAAATAAATAAAATAAATAAAATAAAATAAAAATGTTCTGGGTTTCTCACTAACTTTCTTATTAAATAAAACTCCGGCTTCAATAAACTCTTAACATGATATATTAATAAAAGGCTCTAATATCTTAGTTAGCAGATGGTTGGAATAATATGGACCCAGACCTGGAGGTTCCCTTTTATTTACTATACACTCGGTCTCTACAATACTCGACAGCTAACGCCATCTATGGGTCACCATAGACTAATATCAAGGATATTACAGCCAGCATTATATGATAAATATATTAGTCTATTTCATTATGTATACTTTTGTTATCGTGCTATATAAATTTTGTTTATTTCTTACTTTATAAATAAAAACTTTCTTTCTTTTCTTTACCTTATGTATACTGTAATGGTACTACTCCCCAATTCAAACATGAGAAACGTTTTTCTCTATTGAATTGGGTAGTTACGTTAAAAAGAAAACATTTTGTTGTAACTAGTTTTTAGAACCATATGTTTTCTTCTTCTTTAAATCTGTCATATATATATCTATTTCAAATAAAATAAAATATACATATAAATATATATTATAGGTTCAAAGATATAAGTTATGACGGGTAAGGTGGTATACAACTCAATGTGTTCATTGTAAGAATGAGTTGGTAGTTAAAAATTATGTCATTTCTTCTCTACTATATATGCAAAATTAACTCTTCAACAAATTGTTACCTACTTGTTGGGCTGCTTCTTACATAGGGTATAGGGTACCTTCCATTTTATTCTGTTTCTAGGAGAGTATTATGGAAAAGTTAAATTAAATTTCAATTTAAATTGTATAACTTTTTTCGTAACATGAAACGTCGACCGAAAAAGAAATAAAACCTTTCAACTTTGACCCACCCCCGGCTGACCACTTGTTGGTACCCCCTGCTATTTACACCAAAATATTATTTTGATATTTACTTTCCGTGCAAACATCGTCAGTGACTCAAAATATTTAGATATTTATTATTTTCAAGTTTAATTTATACAACTCCATTTTAAGTTCTACTATGTAATTATGATCACGCGTGACAACTGTTTCGCCTTCCGAAGTTACTATCATTATTTATTTATCATATTATAGTTTCATAATGATTTAATAAGAAAAGTTTGATAATGCCTTCAGAAGACGAAACAGTTTTTCCACATAATGACTTTATTTTTTTTTATTTTTTTTTATTTTTTATTTTTTTTATTTTATTTTTTTTTTTTAAACATACTGCAAACGATGTAGCACTCCCATGAGTTATCAAGCTCATTAAGGGATCGCCAATTGGTAGTTTTGAAATAGAAGAGTAAAAAAAAAAAAAGAGTTTTGTACAGAAAAATTAGACCCAACCCAACCCAATGTGCAGACACGATGTATGAAGAAAACATTTACAAAACATTTCACAGAAGGAACATACAGACACAACATATGAAGAAACACTTTACAGATATGTCACAAAAAATTGTCTTATAAGACTTTATGAATTATTATAATCACTCATTTGATTTATGTACTGTTGGTGTCAAAAAGTTAAAAAAGCATCCTCAATGATGGACTATGGAAATGCATAAAAACAAAATCAGGAAAATACATTAAAAATTTAATTGAATATATAAAAGAAATACTTAATTTTTTTAATATTATTTTTATTTATATGTATTAACTTTCAAAAATACAGTTTTTTACTATTAAGTCCCGTTAAACAGATTGATTGTGTTTGAGTTTGTCAACGGGTTCTTTTAACAATTACTTTTTAAATACATATATTTTTTATTTTTTTTTATTGTTTAACTTATAACATTGTTACATTGTACATAAAATTAGGTAACATATGTTATTGAATTTCTACTCCAATGGAGAGTGCTAGCTCTTGAGCTTGGCGTAGGAGTTATTTCACAATTATTTCATGTTTATATCAGTAATTAACATAAATACAGTACAATAAATACAAACTTAAGAGAGGATTGTGACGTTAATTTTGGTTGTAACATGAATTGAAGTTATAACATTTAAAAGGTGATATAATTATTTTTTTTAAAGATAAATTTGACATTTTTTTTTTAATAAAATAAAATAATATACAATTTTAAAAAACATAAAATATACTCATAATTACATCAGTACAAAAAAAACTTTCACATAACCATTTTTTTAACACGCATTCCCTTCTGTGAGTCAATTCACAGCTTTTTATTGAGTTTGGTAACATGTTGTAAATTATTGGAACGAGGTATTCTAGAGTTCTTTGACCGTATTTATTCAGGTATCTGAGAACTACATGTCCATCCTTTGCAATTAGTCTTGTGTTATGAACATTTGTCACTATTTTATTATGTTCAGATTAAGATGTACGCTGACTTATAATTTTAAGCCACAATATAGCACGAAGAGATAATAAATTTACAGAATTGTATAGTAATTACTTTGGTACGTCATGTCTTTGTTCGTATTTAGTTTTATTTAATAATAATTATACCAAAGAATATTGTACATTTTGGACTGAAAGAAGATTCGTTTTTGTTGAATGTCCCCATGAAGTTATTCCATATCTTATTAGGGATTCCACCAATGACAGGTATACTATTCTAAGGGTATTTGGTGGAACAAAAAACTTCAATCTATAAAGTTTGCTCACTATAGCTCTAAGCCGTTTGCAGACTTGTTGTATATGTATATCCCATTTAAAATTACAATCAATTGTTAAGCCTAGATATACGTAGGTATATTGAAACGAGTTTAATATTTTTACATGAGCATGGTTGTATTACAAAGTTATGGGTGCAATTAAAATCATGAGAAATAATTTTAGAAGTTATGGTGATGTTATTATGAGGAGATCTGATGTGCATAAGCTTCGTTTTTTAGCATTGATTATTAAACCTGCATCATGTGACCATTTTTGAAGAGTGCGAAAGTCAATTTGCAGTAAAGTACTCACCATTAATAAATCCTCATGTGAATTCACTGATGCATTGTCGTCAGCATAAAAGTATTGTTTTACATGAGAAAAATAAATTTCATTGCAGTAACATATATTATATACAAGTCAGGGCCTAGTATGGACTCTTTGGTACGCCAGCGAAAATTTTTTTTGCTAAAATGATTGAAAATTTTTACACAAATCTTTCTATTTTGAAAGTAGTTAACAAATAATTTCTGTAGGTTTCCTGCAATTCCAATTGTTTCAAGAGTTTCAAGTAATTTACTATGATCAATCGTATGAAAAACTTTTGAATTATCAATAAATAATACTAGTAGGTACATGTTTTCTTTTGTTAAGATCTTTATTAATTTTATTTGAAAATTCTTGAAATAGTAGATCTGTGTTTTTTTTGTTTGGAAACCATATTGATGGGTATCAATAATAGAAACATTTTCAAGGTAATTTATTAGTTTTATATATATTTTTTTTTCTAGGATCTTTTCAATTCCAGGTAAAATACTGATCGGTCTATAGTTTTCAATTTCACTGTGTTTACCACCTTTGTAGATGTGTCGGATTATGCTACATTTGAGATCTTCAGGTATAATTGCCTCCGTTAAAATCATATTAATTAATAGAGTTCAAATAGGTCCTAAGATATTAAAATGTTTTTTAATGTCAGACATTCTAATTTTATCTATCCCCGGCGATTGACTATTTTTTAAATTTCTGACTACTTTTTCGATATCAAAAAGTTTTGCTTGTGTTTTAAGATCATGCTGTGTGGAAGTCTCTATGTGTTTGAATATGAAAAGATTTTTTGTCACATCTATGTAATAGTTGCTTAACATTGTCAGGAAAAAAGTTTGCAAAATCGTTAGATGTTTGTTCAGTCGTTTGTTCTTTTAAAAAATAGTTTGATATTACTTGGTCGCAATTACTTTTGCTCTTCCTTCCTAACAATCTGTTTATTTCGTCCGAAGTTTCTAGTCGGCAAAGTAATTTTTAAATTTTGAGTTGTAGAATTTTAATTTGCATACACTGATTAATTTTGTAACTTTGTTTCTCGGCATGAAGAATATCCCAATATTTGTTTAGTAATCTTATATTTATTTTTCGGAATGACTTTATTGAGTAAAACCTCAAATTGTAATATTTAAATATTGATGACAATATTAGTGATTTCTAAACGAAAATCTGAAACAGAAAAATCAGAAAAAGAAACGGTCACATCTGGGACAGATGTGACCGTGTGTCTGTGACTGTGTCCCAGATGTGACCGTTTCCTTTTCTGATTTTTC
This sequence comes from Hesperophylax consimilis, assembly GCF_061612785.1. Taxonomy (NCBI): domain Eukaryota; kingdom Metazoa; phylum Arthropoda; class Insecta; order Trichoptera; family Limnephilidae; genus Hesperophylax; species Hesperophylax consimilis. The sequence continues at coordinate 9,713,603 of NC_142839.1, read as the reverse complement.
TGTTTCAGATTTTCGTTTAGAAATCACTAATATTGTCTTCAATATTTAATCTTATATTTATTTGGACACAGGTAAGGTTAGTATTGCATTTATTAATATTTTGTGCGTGAATCCAACATTCTAAATTGCTTGCACGGGTAAATTCTACATCAGTATCATTGTCAATATAGTTGAAAACCATATAAAAATATAATATAATAAAATATTATACTCGTAACATTCAGTATAATGGTTAATGGTTATTAACTAAATATATTACGAATATAAAATTGAACCCACCGTAGTGGTTTTGCCAATTGCAATCACTATACCAGAACTCGTATGATGGTCTTCTCGTAAATTAGTTAGAAGGTTTATATTTATTGTGTTGTAAAAATGTCTTCGGGAAGATAACATCTTCATCAACTGATTTCGGTAAACTATTTAATTGACAGTCTTACATATAAATTCTTCGTACCGAAAAACTACCTCCGATGTCGACACCTTCGACGTGCTATGTATTCAGCATCGTAGAACGGACGTACTGCAACATCAGTGTAGTATGCCGAGGGGTATGGGGCTGCTAAATGATATCTATCGGTCTCTCTTGACACATTCAACATTGGCCTTGATGATTTCAAGAGTAATATTTAACAAGAACTGTAAAATATATTATTGATACGAAACATCTTTAAAACTGATTCTTCAGTAGCAAGCGTGACAAGACGGGACGACCCTCATGACTCGTCTGCTTATTCTGCCAGAAACTCTGTGCGAATAAGCAGACTTCTTCAAAACTCTGTGCGGTATATTTGCTTATATTCTCACCAAAATTGGCAATGGATCCCTTGCAAATTCTAAAAATTTGTTTCTAATTGTTTTATTATTAAAAATATAAAAACTTGTTACTTTCTTACTTTCATTTTCACTTCCTTCGCTAAAAATCAATGTAGATGTTTCACATCTACCAGGCGTCCTGTGACGGCTATTATTTATTTTATTTTATTTATTATAATATATTTTAATTTTAAGTTATGTAATTTTTTACATGTTTATTGTAATAAGTTTAATACATCTGTAATAAAGATTTAAAAAAAAATTAACCCTGTAAAATAATTTGATTTGTTCTTTTCTGTTTGAATTTATTTGGATAAAGTGTCTGCTCGTAGTTTCCCCGTGAAGTGAAAGAAATAATTTTCTGTAATCTCAACATAATAATTTAATGGCAGACATTATTCTCATAAAAGGAATAAAGCAACAAAATGCCGGAAACCGACTCCGTTACCCATTTGTTTTCCAACTTGTTCGGAATGAATGCTGCGTTCAGGTAGGCGGCGGTGAGGCGAGGGGATGGGGTGGCGAGGGTGGGGATGGGGGCACCACCGCCGTAATGCATTTATTCATGTCGTTACCACTAACGATAATTTTATCGGCCGCTCATTTGTCCAGCCTTGCGCTAGTTTTATTGCGTCTCCCCCCCCCCGACCACCCTCAATTCCGAGTTCCCACGGAGTGGTAGCGGATTTCCATAATAAACTGCTTCCCCCAATAATGACTGTGATTTTTCATTTTTTTAAACTTTAAAGATTTCCTCGTATTTCACGCTCAGTTTTGTCTAATCCAGTGGTTCCCAATTATTCTTTCCTGACTAATACCCTCGAGAAAGAACCTAAACGCAAGTACCAAAATTATTTATTGTTGTAAGTTTAATTTGTAGAACTCCATGTTAATTTTTATTATTGCTGTTTCGCCCTCTGAAGGCATTATCAAACTGTCACAGTTTGAAACTGTTTGTTTTATCAAACTGTCACAGTTTATCAACTGGACAGTTTTCCTTCAGAGGGCGAAACAGCTGTCACGCGTAACAATAATTACACAGCAGAACTTGTTTAAAAATAAACTGTTTTTATAAACCCAATAACAATATTATTGAATATAAAAAAAATAATAAAAAAACCAAAATTACAGTTAAAAAAGGTATTTATTAACTTAATCAATATTTATCCTTATTTTTTGCGTTTTGTTACGTTTAATGTGACATATGTGCACGTCCTCTTTACACATCTCTAAAAAATCTCGCTTGCGATATATGTAGGTGAATGAATGAAGAGCTGTACCTAGTACCACACGAATCACGACGCGCTGCATACGATGACCATTTTCAGTTCAGCTCGTCAGCGCTACATCGTCGGTCGACCGACGGTACGCAAGTGGTATTATTTCCGGCCTTAAGTCATCCACGAGCTGAAGGATGTTTAGTTTTATGTTTGTCATGGCTGAAAAGCCGCTTTTGCTTAGGTAATTGCGTCGTTGTACGCATATTGGTTGACGCAAAATATATTTCGATGACTTTAATGTTTGCATGCGCGTACCCTTTCAAGCAACCCCACTACCCCTGGGGGTACGCGTGTCACTAATTGGGAACCACTGATCTAATCGAAAGAAATTGAGTATTAATTAACCTAGCAGAAAATTAGAGATTTATTTTATTTATTTATTATTTTAAACGCCTTGATAGGCTTTTATATGATTTACTGCATAATACAGTGCTAACAAAAGGTTTTTATTTTTAAAACAACAAAAACAAAATAAATTACCAAAAATATTAAAAAATTAACATAATACATGGTTCACATATTTTTCCATTTATTTGTACAGAATATAAGAAAAGAGATAAAATAAATACACCAGTTTTAAAAGTGCAGATGGCATAAAAATAATATAAATTGATATAACAGGTTTATAACACGTAATTTACAAGTGAATACAAGTAATTTACAATTAGAAGTCAATGGAAAAATAAATTAATTGCTCCTACGCGATACTCATATTAATAATAATATTTTTGAAGTTTTGTTACTAAAAATATTATGATCGTTTCGGGAGATTATTTGTTACTTTATATAGGCATTGGTGCTATTGTTGAATTGAAGAGTTTTACTGGTTTGCGATGTTTTTGTTAATTTAATTACTTTATATAGGCATTGGTGCTACTGTTGAATTGAAGAGTTTTACTGGTCTGCGATGTTTTTGTTAATTTATAGCAAGAGCTAGCTGCTTATTATTAAACAAAGATAATAAGCATGGAAATTACATTTGAGTGTTTGAGTTCTTACCATTACAGAGGTAGTAGGTATTTGGATACCTCTAAGCTACGTTTTTTCCCAAATTCTTTCCCTTGAGAATCGTAAATTTGGTAAAACTGACTGGAATAGTTTCTCGCGCTGGTATCTGCTTCTGCTATCTGGAATGCTCCAAAAGCTGGAACGATTAGAAATCTCTGCCATGAGACATAATGTACTCCGTACCCTAGCTCTGTTCACCGGAGCTAGGTATTGGGATTACTGCATTTGACTATTGAGTATTAGATTAACGACATTACATTTTACACTATTACGTTCCTTGAGAATTTATCTTTTCAAATTACAAGAAAATTTATAATGATTTTATTTTGGGGTTGCGTAATCTTCCGTGATGGTGGGCATTGTAATATTTTCAGAAACGTTGGCTAAAGAAAGAGGTACCGCATCACGGCATAATACCCCAAGAATAAATCACTATAATTATTTTTGCAGTGAAAATCTGAAATCATATAGTACAACACTATTGGCCATTTTAACTTTAATTCCATTCACACAAAATCCCCAAAATGATATGGGCCTTGAGGGAAATTATTTATATTAGTTTCGTTAAATCTTCCTAAACCTTTTAGACAGTGTGACAAATGTATACACATTTAAAAATATGAGGATTTCTTAATTTTTCCCTCATTATCTAAAGCGAGTAAAAATTGGCTATTTTTGGTATAAACTGGCTTTGCACGATATTTTTTAAAATTTGATGTTAGGTCGTTTATACTGTAGTCATTTTGATGTTTTGAAACGTGATTTTTGCGAAAAATCTCGACTGAATTTTTTCTTCCCTTTTCTTTTTAAATGACCGTTTTTACTGTTTTTTAAATATAGGAAAATCTAACATGTTTGGTATACGGTGTAAGATTTGTCAATTTATGCGAAAGCAGTTTTAATTCGGGTCTTAAAGGCAATTACGAAATAAAAAATAAAATCAAATGCTTAAATATAACTTCTTAATAAATATATTATTGACAATTTTTTGTTTAAAAAACCAACCAAAATTTTATTTAAGGCTAAATCGCCGTAAGATATTCGTTAGCCGTTGCACCGGGCGACAGCATTCTCAATTCATCTCTTAATTAATTTACGCCTAAATCACCGTAAGATATTCGCTAGCCGTTGTACCGGGCGACAGTAATCTCAATTCATCTCTTAATTAATTTACGCCTAAATCACCGTAAGATATACGCTACCGTTGCACCGGGCGACAGCAATCTCAATTCATCTCTTAATTAATTTACGCCTAAATCTCTTAACTACAAACACTAATTATTCTTTATCTTGATGCTCACCACTCTTCTAGACACAAGCGCCAGCTCTTATAGAAGAGAAACATTAAAAAATCAAGAGCAATGAAAACTAATTAATTATTTACTAAAACGAATGAATTATTTTTGTTAACATGAATGATTATACTCTGTAAATTAATTAATTATTTAATGAAGAGAAAAAAAAATTAACCCCTAAATCACCGTAAGATGTTCGCTAGTCGTTGCACCGGGCGACAGCAATCTCAATTCATCTCTTAATTAATTTACGCCTAAATCACCACAAGATATTCGCTAGCCGTTGCACCGGGCGACAGTAATCTCAATTCATCTCTTAATTAATTTACTCCTAAATCACCGGAAGATATTCGCTAGCCGTTGCACCGGGCGACAGTAATCTCAATTCATCTCTTAATTAATTTACTCCTAAATCACCGGAAGATATTCGCTAGCCGTTGCACCGGGCGACAGCAATCTCAATTCATCTCTTAATTAATTTACGCCTAAATCACCGTAAGATATTCGCTAGCCGTTGTACCGGGCGACAGTAATCTCAATTCATCTCTTAATTAATTTACGCCTAAATCACCGTAAGATATACGCTACCGTTGCACCGGGCGACAGCAATCTCAATTCATCTCTTAATTAATTTACGCCTAAATCACCGTAAGATATTCGCTAGCCGTTGCACCGGGCGACAGCAATCTCAATTCATCTCTTAATTAATTTACGCCTAAATCACCGTAAGATATTCGCTAGCCGTTGCACCGGGCGACAGCAATCTCAATTCATCTCTTAATTAATTTACGCCTAAATCACCGTAAGATATACGCTACCGTTGCACCGGGCGACAGCAATCTCAATTCATCTCTTAATTAATTTACGCCTAAATCACCGTTAGATATTCGCTAGCCGTTGCACCGGGCGATGGCATTCTCGATTCATCTCTTAATTAATTTACGCCTAAACCACCGTTAGACATTCAATAGCCGTTGCACCGGGCGATGGCATTCTCAATTCATCTTTTAATTAATTTCACCAATTTTTTCTTTTCCATAAGTTGTGCATAACTTTTTTTAAGTCTCTGTGGCAGGTTAGGTTAGTCATTAAAAAAAATCGCTGGTTCATCCCCTGAAACGCAAACTTCCCGTAGTATTTGAAGTTTTTTTTAATTTGGCTGTTTCGTTCCACCCTACTGGACACGCACCTGATTTAGTGCGGGACTTGTCCTGATTTATGAATTGCTCGTGAACGTTTTTTCCCGTCTGACTTGACGGAACTTTAATAATACCGCCCATTGCGCGGTGCGCTAGACGCCTGGCATCTCATGTTTATTTATTTATTTAACAGGTTCTCCTTATCGTCAAATCAAAATAAATCCTTATCTTAATAGCAGAAATAAATTAAGCAAACAAAAATCACCACGATAACATCAATTCAAATAAGTTCAATAGGAAACAGCTCTTAACTTTTCCTCTTAATTTTTTTTGTTTGTTTATTACTATTAAAGTTCCACTTGTATACAATACTACGTTGGACATCTTGGACAGAATTGAACCCCCAACGTCCGAACAAGGGATGCGTACCGACACGGAAAACCGAAAAAAACAGTTTAAAAAAAAAACACCACACCAAAGGTGCCGCTATACATTCGCGTCGTATATTGAATTACTATGAAATAAATCAACGGGTAATATTATTTGGACCGCTTGGAGCAGGAACGGATGCAAAAGATTTAAAGGTGATATTATTATAGCCAGTGGAAAGGCAAGAGGAGCGAGGAAGGGAGAGAGCGCCGGTAAATCCCGGTGATTATTCAGTCACACCGTTGGTTGTATCTCCCTCCCCCCATCCCCCACCCACCCAGAGTCGATTCTCTTTTTGAGCGACCCTCGTGAACAAAGGGGGATTGTTGCCTTTTGTGTAGAGGCGAGTAAAATAACGTGAAACCGTTGGAGTTCTTAAACGGTTGTACAGTTTCGCGGATTTTGGGATAACCGTCAAAAAAGAGTAACTACACGTAATAAACTCGCCCGAAATAACTTAAATATAGCCCAATTCGTTTGAAAAGTTTGAAACAGCTCCCGCAACCCTTAACTAGACTATTATACCCGTCGTAAACCAATGCTGCACAATGCTTTCGCGCGAAACGTTTTCTCCAGAAACTCTGTTGCTGACCGTCGCTACAAAACGTTTTCGCGCGAAACGCTTTCTCCTGAAACTCCGTCGCTGACCGTTACCACAAAACATTTTCGTCGCGATAGTTTTTTTTTCTATATTATTACGTTATTTTTAAACTGCTTCCAGTAAGCGGATTTTTTAAGAAACCGAAACGATTTTAGTAATTTTGAAAAATAAACTGGAACGCCCATCTCTATTGGGTACTACAACATTTATTTTGGCTGTAATTTTTGCTCGAATTTCAAACAGCGATTTTTGTTAAGCTGCTCCCTTTGGTTGAAAAATGTTTTCGAACTCAATTTGTGGAGGTTAGCAAAAAGTTCCCTGAAAAATGTCGCTACTAAATTCATATCGTTATTAAAGTTTGAATTTTGCTCGGCTTCTCATTTGCAGACTATCGGACAGGAATCGCCCGTCGAAATTAAATACAAAATAAGTAGGTTTAATCAAATACCCTATAATATTAATAATCCCTCCAACTTCTGACGTTTCCCAAACATTCTGATAGCAACCTACTAAATTAGAGCCTCGAAGCTGCATGAGTTGTACGCCTTGGTTTTCTGTCATACATTTTAATGGATTTTATGTGAAATTATATTCTTTATTTTACGTTAATAAATTATAGATATCGAAATTAAAAAATATATATTCCACGTACCGCTTTACCTTAAGCTTACCGCTTTTTTATCATACTTTAAAAATATTAATGCGTCTATTAACTCTGTCTTTGATGGTTTAGAAAGATAATAAATTACTTATGTAATTGTGAAAAATTCTACAAAAAGATATATTTATTAATATGAATGTATAAAAAATTGTAATATATTAATATTATATATAGGTATATTTAATTTATTCAATAATTCAAAACACATACGAAATTCTGTTTTTCTTCAAGACCCGCATTAATAAATCCTTTCCTACAGCCCGTACCTTAACCCGCCTCACTAGGCTGCTACACCGGGAATGACGTAGCTCCCCTATCTTTAAACTGTACAGATAGGGGCGATCTTTTGAGGTGTCACATAAAAATCTGTTCAATATTGACGATGATTTATAACATAAAAACAGAATGCTACATGGAACGAACACAGCTTTGCTGAATTAATCTTATTTTTTTAAATAATTATACTTTTATGGTTGATCTACGTTTAACGTAATCAAGAACATTTTGTTTGCTATAATTCAACGAAATCATTTAACCAACTATTATTATAGCCTGTCCGTTTTTTCCGGCATCTTAAAAACGGCTTGGGAATGTTTTTGCCGTTTGTTCGTAAACTGAACCACGAAGACAACTTTTTAAAACAGTTTAAATTTTTGTTTCAAAATAGAATTTAGAAAGCACAAAATACCGCCATAAAATTTCCAAATACTAAATAAATTCAAGCCGCCATTGAAAGAAAGTCAACATACTACACTATCTTCTTCTAGTGGATAGATTTGTTGATATTGCCACTATTTCACTGGAGTTGGACGTACTTTGGTAGAATACATCGACTTAAGAAGCTTGTACAACAAGATTACATCAAGTTGGTTAGTTCATCTCCATATCTTGTGATGCGATGTTGTTCAGGATTCCCATTGACCAATAAATGAACTACATCATGGGATTTTAGCGCTAACTTTGCACTTTGTTTTATATTGAAGGTATTATCTAAGCGTTCGACAGAAAGGCAGCGGCATTCGATAGGAACTTGTACATATTGTGAAATTACTCTTGGTGCTTTTATTTTTAGATTGAATTTCGGTATCAGAGGGCTATTCTATTATTTTGGTGCATCGATTGGTATAGATATCAATAAATTAGTGGTTATTTATTTCAGTAGTAGCTCAATAGATATTCATATTTAATTCGTGGGTAGAGGGATCAGTAAGTCGGTATTTAGGACTGTTGTTGTGTTGGTACAGTGGGAGAGGGTGGTCTGACCGCGACCTCAGAACAATGGCCAGGTCCTCCCATCTCCCATTGTGTCCTCGCGTTGTGTATCTTTTTATTAAATCTCCGGCTCGTTACTGCCCTCCTCCTATACGCCACCACTCTTGTCCCTGGGGAGAGTGGGGACGGACCGCCCGAATAATCTAGGGCAAGGGGAACTGAAAACAAAATAGAGTATCATTAAAAATTGACGGGCTATTTTCCTAGATTCTGTTTAATGTATCTATCTGTCAATTACTTTAAGTTGACAAAATTAATCTTGCATTTGGGCTCTGACTTTTGTGGAAGATAGTGCGCGAAAGTCCGACTAGTTAACTGATGGATGTTGAGCTCATTTTTTTTGAAGCCCGATCCGCGAATACGCCCACAGTGTTTATTACGAATTCATTTAATGATATTCGAGCGATGGAGATTTCCGTGTGTTCGGTTTTTGATTCAGCCATTCGATTTAATTAAATATTAACCGTTCAGGCTAATTTGTTCGCTTTTGAGAGTAATTTATATGGTTTCACAGATATCGTTGCATCTCCCTTACTGTCATTGCGAGAAATATGATGTAAATGGTGTTAGAAAGAGAAAATACCACGCTTTATATTCAAATCTAAAATTTAACCTCAGAAAAAATAATGTTCACCTATATGAAACCAATGTTCAATGTTAAACTTTTATGAAATTTTTTATTCACTATTATTATTTTAAACGACAAAAAGGTGAGGTGACAATAAGTTATGTAATACATTTGTCTAATAAAATGTTTGTGTTTCTTTTTTCGCTATCAGTAATTTTAGTTAAAAAAATCTTAAAGGTTATTTAAATTATTTCATTTATTTATAATAATAAAATTTCAAAGCTTATAAATTACATTTGAAAAACAGTTTTTTTTTGTTTTCAGATACGTTCAGAAATGTTTAATTAATTTAGATTTATTGTAAAGCGGAAATAAATTCACTAAGTTAATATCTTGAATATTTATATATTTTTACTGACATATATTTTTATTGACAACTAAGTACGGTTTGTTTTTCGCACAGACTTCTGTACCCTCGCGGCACTGGCCGTCCTGTCACCGCGCTTTAGCAGGCGCAGTTTATGGCGTATGCTGTACGCGCGGTTTCCGGGTACTCTACAGTATTCAGGTACAGTGCCTGTGTACCCGTAGGACGACAGTGTGCAATGTAGACTGTAGGGTCCTCGTTATAGTCTGTCCTAGTTTCCAAATTGCATTTTGGATGCTGCTACGCAAATTCGTGTGCACGTTCGCAATTAAACCCGCGCCACACGCCATTATTCCAGCGCCGGCTCGTCCCCGTGGACTTGTGTTAGCCTGTCATAAATAAAGTACAAGCTTTTCACCATCGGACTTGCATACTAAATAAACTCGTACACCACCATCAAACATTTATCCCCAATTATTTTTTTGTCTATCTTGAACGGCTATCCACGGTTCGAGGAAACTCGTAGTACAAACTTCAATTTTGTGGTATTACTTTTTTATTTGTGATTTCGTTTTCATTAATCATTAATTATTAATATTTTTTAATTTTTTTCGCAATTATTTGTCATAAAAAATCATCAATAACATTCAAAGAAAAAAATATGGCAAAACCAGCGCAAATGTCAATGCGAGACGAATTGATTAAAGATTATAATAGTTTTCGTCTGCGAGAAAAATGTAAAACTTTTTAAAATATATATGTCTTAGGCATGAAAGTTTTTAAAGTGGGGCATGGCACAAATAAGGTTGAGAAAGTATACAATTGTTAGTTTGAATATATTTGATGGTTGATTCTGAGAGTGTCATGTTTATTGTACATTTTGCTAACTTTCCGGGCCGAAGTCTATTCAAAGTAAACTCCCTAATCCCTAACCGCATCACGAAGTAAATGAAAGCTTCCTCATTCAAATTCAGCTTTGTTTCGTAATTTTGATTCAAAAGTCACGATTTGACATTTTTCATCGAAATAACGGAAATTGAAAGTACTCGGGTGAAACGTACGGCAACGGATTAACAAACAGCTCGACTTTACTGAAACCCTCGTCTTTTTGCTACTGACTACCGTAGGTACTTTTGGCTGTTGACTGTTGATTGTTGATTTCTGACTGTTTAGTGTTGACTGTTGACGGCTGTTTTTCTTGTACCGTTTACTGTTGACTGTTGAATGTTGCTGATGACCCTTGACTGCTGACCGTTAGCTGTTTACCTTTTGCTGTGTAATGTGTAGTTGAGTCCGCCCCTGGAAGGACCCGCGGTGTGCCCGGAAGGAAACGTATAATCTAATTTACGCGCAATAAATGCCTAACGCGTTCAACCTGGAGACGCCGAATTAGGTTTTTTTGGGGAGACCCATCAACCCGAAAATAATTAGTTCTTTATGTTAATGTTCTTGTTTTTATGACATATACCGCTTTACATTTAGCTGTAAGTATTTCCCGAAGGGAAAATGAAAATCCCCTGGAAAATATCTTTTGTTCTATTTTAATTTATGAAGACATCGAATTTTCTACCCTCGGTGGTTATTTTTGCAAATAAAAGACATGTCCCTTTGGAAATCCTTAATGTATTTCCCGGTTCCGGCATTGTGAACCTGTAGGCAGGAAGGCAGGAAGACTGGAGTCTGGCAGAGGGACTGAGCGCGACGCGGCCGAGGTGCGGAATTGCCGGAATTCCTTGTACCTACAGCCAATGTACGTAATGTCTTCCCCACGTGTTCCAATTAACGCAGTATGCGTGTTTTATTCCTCATTATAACTTTCCTTATACTTCAAAATTTCAAAGCTCAATCCATTGACAGAATATAAAAGGGTTAATATTGCTGTTATTGTTAACCAAACAATTAAAATAAAATCCGCACTACCCTAACACACTAAATATTAGATAAATACCCTATCAATACAAAATATTAGATAAAGTCTCTGAAAAATATTTCCTAAAATATAATAAAATATTACTCTAAACATCTCTTCCAGATATGTATAAAAACAGACAACGTGATAAAATTTTCAAAGTAATGCTTTAAAAGAATATTTTTTTAAGTAAGTACATATAAAAATGAATATACATAATTTTTTTTCTTCTTTTCTCTGTTTTTATTTTCTCTGTTTTTGTAATCATCCATCATTTACTTTTACCTATGTCTTACTGGATAAGTAACTTTCTGTAAATTCCTACCTTGGCTTCGTGCTTATATATATACAAATATATCCTTTTTTGTTTCTTTGTGTTGTTGTTTTCTCTTGTCTGTTTATTCTACTAAACCTCTCTCTTTTATTTTTGTATTGTATTGTGTGTGAAACTGAAATAATTTTGATGTCAAAATACCTAAATAAAATTGTTTATTAACTCGTACTTATGTATTGTAAGTTGCTCCCGTTCTAACATGAGTTTTGAAACTCTTAAAAATTGCAAATACAATTTAGTTCCTGTCTTCTAGGTCGCTTTGTGTTTTGCGAGTTAAAACTGTAATATACTGAATATTCTCCAACATAACATAATATTTCACTCGGCTCGTATTTCAGTTTATATATCTCTGATGAAAGTTTGCTGTTATTTTCGATAAGAAAAATTATTTCCCTATTTTGGAATGGTTTTTTTTTTCGTGTAAAGTGTTTTATATCGTATTTTCCTCGTAGTATCAGGCGACCATAGTTGAATCCTTCCGAGCTTATTTTCTCGTCAAACAAATTTGCCGGCATCGGTGCGTGACTCCCCAATGCGCCTGCGAGGGCGGCGTGGCAGGGCGGGAGGGTAACGGCCGTTGCATGTCGTTAAGCAAATAGCTTCGTCTCAAAAACTGCAAGATACTTTGATCTAAGATTGCTTCCTTTGTGAGCGAGCGGGCTCACCCGGCTCACACGGTACACCCAGCTCACACTAGTGCCCTTTGATACAAAGTGTTAGGCGGCATTATAGGAAGCTGCGAGAATTGCCTATGCAAATGTTGAGAAAAATGAAACCACTGATCGCAGCGTCGGGATTGTAATTTCTGAATTTCGATGGTCGAAAACATTAAATATATTGAACTCATATTTCGTTGATATTTATAATTTATTAGCAGACGTGTACCCGGTGTTGCTCGTAATTATTAATGGTTTGAAATTATGTTTTGACCAAAAATACCGTACATAAGAATTTATTATTATTGATTATTAGTATTAAGGCATGCTTTCCTGGGAGTCCCTGACTACCATTCTCTTCCACATCAAACATTCCCCTAAACCTCTTTCTTCGTTCATCCCATAGGTAGGTATGCCTCATTTTACCTCAAATAATTATTTGCTTCATGTGTTCCTAGGGCGTCCCCCAATTTTTCTCCCATTCACTACTGTATACCACAATGTTACTTTACTATCTACAGTACATCGATTAATTCGACTCATTCCCGTGCAGAGATAATGCGTAATCCCTTCCTCGGGCATTCCCCACTTCTCCTAATTTTAAACTTATTTCTAAACACTCCTGGCACTAATAAGAACAAACTTTTAATTTTTTAGTGAAATCGGTCCTTTAATTTTGAAGTCTATAAGGCACAAACAAATCTATATATATAAAAATCTCGTATCACCATGTTCATACACGCTAATCTCCGAAACCGCCCAACCGATTTCAATGATTTTTTTGTGAATGTGTATGTTTGGTTCCAGCTTGATATATAATATAGTTTTCGACCCGATAGATGAAATTACAACTATTTTTTTTTCAGATTACTCATCCCAAAAAATACATACAACCACAAATTTTAACATAGCGGTCTGTGGCAGGATATCATATACCCGGTCTCTACAATATATAACTTTAAGATGTTCATTGTTTGTATAAAACAATTTCTGTATTGTAATCATCACGTTATTAAGGCATGCTTTTTCTTATTTTGTTGCAGGTGAGTTAATATTCTCTTAAAACTCCAATCTGATGTCTTCGATCGGCCAGGATTCATTGGCGCTGCACGATGATGGTTAGTTCCAACTTATTATCACAGTTCTCTTCCATTGCCTCCCCACTAATCTAATTTGATCCCACGCATTGAGTACAGAATAATATTATCCGTATTTCGGCAACGTGTTTAGAATTTTCCTTTAGCTTCTAAAACTGTATAAAAGTTTTTACAGAATCAAGAGTTTTCCGCCCTCCGTAGACGAGGAAGTTTCTCTTCCAACTTAAGACAGGCTTTTATAAAACTCGCGTTTCTCAAATACAGACCCCACCTCTCTTTGCGGTTAAGTCTGATTGTTCAAACAATAGGAGGTGTTGTACTTACAACGTGAACTTCAATTAAATATTACTTTACTTAATAATTCTCGAAACAGTCTCGCCTCATTGACCCAATTCCCGTCACTGACTTTTAAATGGGGCAAAATTTGTAATATTTAATCGTTGCATCTTACATACTTATTCTTATATATATTTTACTTATTTGTTTGTAATATACAAGTAATTTAAAATAGAAATTATAATTTTTTTTAATTGCGGAAAAAAAAAGAAAAATTAAAGTCACTAATTGAAATGAAATCTGTAATTTATTTACAACGTTTAGCGTGAGCTCCTAAACAGATGACGGAACGATAGAAATGTTTCTCGGTGGTGTTTTCGCTCCTTGTAGACTATATTATATATAGTATCTTATGTATGTATCTGAACATATTTAAGTTTCATATGTATGTTGAGAAACTGCCTGTACTCAAAGTCCCTCTCCTATTTCACCGTTTTGGTATAGGTATCCACTTAACGAAAACCGAGAGAGCATCCTTTTAATCCAAGGCGGAATCCGCCCCATCGTATCTTCCAAAGCTCGCTCTCGAGCTGGTATATATGTAGCGGTGTATGTGTTCGAATGCGGGCTAGGATTAAAAAGGGTCGTTCTATTAGTCCGTGAGTTGAAATCGGCCGAAGGATCGACCCGCCCCGCCGCGTCACGTGATCGCTTGCCGGTGTACTGGTAGCCGTGTGTACCCGGCTTAACCCCCGACCCACATGAGGGTATTCTCCGCTCGCAATTTAAAACAAAGTACACATAAAGCTTAGTCTGCTTACTTCTGAACTGAAATATACGTTTACTTTGCCGCTTCGCCTACAAATCTACAATGCATCGCGATCCTTAGAAGATGTTTGTTATATTAAACGTTCTTATCGTTCACAGACATTGGCGGACTATAATTCTGTGCAAATATCATTAATACCAGTCTAAATTTACAATTAAAAAATGTTTATTTATTTATACGCCTAAAAAGGCTTTTACATAAAAGCGATTCAACAAAGTGTTGGTATAGATTATGCTTAATTCTATAAATGGAGTCAATAAATATATCAGTAGTACCCATACTTGTTGCCAGATCATGCATCCTATTGGTCAGTGAGTTTGTCTGATAGTTGGTTTAGTTGTAGAATAATGTTATATTTTGTCTTGTATTCCTAGTCAGCACATGGAATTTAATAGTTGCAACGATGGCAGGACTGTCAATTAAGTTTTTAAAGACTCTATGTAACACAACAAGGTCTGAAATAATTCTCCTAAAATATTTCAGTTAAGTTGTGAAATATGATTAAATTACTCATTTGCAGGTTGGAGTGAAGAAATGCAAGTACTTTTTTTATGAGATAACATAACGGTTATTCAGTGGCGTGCACATACATTTTAATTAAGGTAGACAGTAGGAAAAAAGCGAATTAATTGAAAAACAAAAAAAGTACCTCAGACTTTCGCCAAGAATAGCTAAGCTGCTGGCTTTAATGTTTGATTGGGATTACAGCCACATCAAACATCCAAATAACTGCTTCATTATGCGTACCACACGCGTTCTTACGTCAATCACTGGATATATTAAATTTCTATTTTTTAATGAAAACATATACAATATTATTTATTTATTTATTTCACGCCTATTAAGGCTTTTACATACATATATATAAAAAAATATTTACGAAATTATTCACGAAAATAGTGCAGGAAACGACTATTTAAAACAATTGCCGAAAAATAAATATAAAGTCAAAATATCACTGAACTTGATCTACACAGCATGCAGGCACAAAACATAAAAAATCCAATATATTTTTTTCTGTTAATTTTTTTTTTATGAAATCATTTCGTTATTAAAGTTGTACTAATGTACAGCGGTACCAACAGATGTCACTGAATGCTAAATTTTTGATTTGTACTGACATCTTCTGATTTTGACACGTTATAGTAGGATGGTGCATGGAACGCGCGCGGCGCTGCTCAGCTTTTGTAATTTTTTTCAATAATTTTATACATTTTTTCAAATCTTTATTTGTAGGTTGGGCAGTTTTTTTTACATTGACCCCACATAGGATGTGTATCTTAAGATATATCATCTTTGGGGATGCTATGTGGAGTGCTTTTTTAAAGAAAGGAGGAGAGGAAGTTCTAGGAAGGAAAAGCGTATGAGGGGTGGGTAGGAATATAGGGATTAGTTTGTCCAGGAGTGACGGACGTATGAATCCATCCCTCCCTTGCTGCGATGTAACACAATGGGTTGAGGGAGACCAGCTGGAGGGGTCAAAGAGTCTTCCAAACTGGCATCTTCCGATAGGGCCCGCCATGCATCTGGTGGGCAGACGAATCTGCCGCTAAGACCTGAACAAACCTCACCCGGGCACTCCTGCTAAATTACCAAACGTATCGTACCACTTGGGATGACCTATGTTGGTTGAAGGTGTTAGTTATCCAATTAACAGTTCCAAGGGCGGCGGTAATTATACCCGCCTCCCAAATTGACTCTTTGACAGCTGGAGGGGTCAAAGAGTCTCCCAAACTGGCATCTTCCGATAGGGCCCGCCATGCATCTGGTGGGCAGACGAATCTGCCGCTAAGACCTGAACAAACCTCACCCGGGCACTCCTGCTAAATTACCAAACGTATCGTACCACTTGGGATGACCTATGTTGGTTGAAGGTGTTAGTTATCCAATTAACAGTTCCAAGGGCGGCGGTAATTATACCCGCCTCCCAAATTGATGTGCTTTGCAGTGCGTCTGAGCGTATATGGAATGCACGCCTCTGCGGCCAATGAACTCGACTTCCGTTTAATTCACTGCCTCGTTCCGTACAATAATAGATATTGTTGTCAATGCGTAGTGATCTGTTACTATGGTGGTATCAGGTGTCGAGAATCAGGA